>NC_069501.1:40233198-40338198 GCF_027579735.1 Bombina bombina
TAGGGGTTAATAAATATAATATAGGTGTCAGCGATGTTAGGGCCAGCAGATTAGGGGTTCATAGCTATAATGTAGGTGGCGGCGGTGTCCGATCGGCAGATTAGGGGTTAAACATTTTTATTAGAGGGTTTGCGATGTGGGGGGCCTCGGTTTAGGGGTAAATAGGTAGTTTATGGGTGTTAGTGTACTTTGTAGCACAGTACAGGGAGTGCAGAATTATTAGGCAAGTTGTATTTTTGAGGATTAATTTTATTATTGAACAACAACCATGTTCTCAATGAACCCAAAAAACTCATTAATATCAAAGCTGAATAGTTTTGGAAGTAGTTTTTAGTTTGTTTTTAGTTATAGCTATTTTAGGGGGATATCTGTGTGTGCAGGTGACTATTACTGTGCATAATTATTAGGCAACTTAACAAAAAACAAATATATACCCATTTCAATTATTTATTTTTACCAGTGAAACCAATATAACATCTCAACATTCACAAATATACATTTCTGACATTCAAAAACAAAACAAAAACAAATCAGTGACCAATATAGCCACCTTTCTTTGCAAGGACACTCAAAAGCCTGCCATCCATGGATTCTGTCAGTGTTTTGATCTGTTCACCATCAACATTGCGTGCAGCAGCAACCACAGCCTCCCAGACATTGTTCAGAGAGGTGTACTGTTTTCCCTCCTTGTAAATCTCACATTTGATGATGGACCACAGGTTCTCAATGGGGTTCAGATCAGGTGAACAAGGAGGCCATGTCATTAGATTTTCTTCTTTTATACCCTTTCTTGCCAGCCACGCTGTGGAGTACTTGGACGCGTGTGATGGAGCATTGTCCTGCATGAAAATCATGTTTTTCTTGAAGGATGCAGACTTCTTCCTGTTCCACTGCTTGAAGAAGGTGTCTTCCAGAAACTGGCAGTAGGACTGGGAGTTGAGCTTGACTCCATCCTCAACCCGAAAAGGCCCCACAAGCTCATCTTTGATGATACCAGCACAAACCAGTACTCCACCTCCACCTTGCTGGCGTCTGAGTCGGACTGGAGCTCTCTGCCCTTTACCAATCCAGCCACGGGCCCATCCATCAGGCCCATCAAGACTCACTCTCATTTCATCAGTCCATAAAACCTTAGAAAAATCAGTCTTGAGATATTTCTTGGCCCAGTCTTGACGTTTCAGCTTGTGTGTCTTGTTCAGTGGTGGTCGTTTTTCAGCCTTTCTTACCTTGGCCATGTCTCTGAGTATTGCACACCTTGTGCTTTTGGGCACTCCAGTGATGTTGCAGCTCTGAAATATGGCCAAACTGGTGACAAGTGGCATCTTGGCAGCTGCACGCTTGACTTTTCTCAGTTCATGGGCAGTTATTTTGCGCCTTGGTTTTTCCACACGCTTCTTGCGACCCTGTTGACTATTTTGAATGAAACGCTTGATTGTTCGATGATCACGCTTCAGAAGCTTTGCAATTTTAAGAGTGCTGCATCCCTCTGCAAGATATCTCACTATTTTTGACTTTTCTGAACCTGTCAAGTCCTTCTTTTGACCCATTTTGCCAAAGGAAAGGAAGTTGCCTAATAATTATGCACACCTGATATAGGGTGTTGATGTCATTAGACCACACCCCCTTCTCATTACAGAGATGCACATCACCTAATATGCTTAATTGGTAGTAGGCTTTCGAGCCTATACAGCTTGGAGTAAGACAACATGCATAAAGAGGATGATGTGGTCAAAATACTCATTTGCCTAATAATTCTGCACTCCCTGTAGTTAAGAGCTTTATGTTCTAGCCCATAAAGCGTTAGCCCATAAAGCTATTAACTACTGACTTTTTTTGGCAGTAGGAGTCTTGTCGGTAGAGGCTCTACCGCTCACTTCTTCCAAGACTCCAAATACCAGCGTTATGCAAATCCTATTGAAAAGATAGGATACGCAATTGACGTAAGGGGATCTGCGGTAGCCTGGAGTCGCGGAAAGAAAGTGAGCGGTAGACCCTTTCCTGGCTGACTCTAAATACCAGCGGGCGGTAAAAAGCAGCGTTAGGACCCCTTAATGCTGCTTTTGACGGCTGATGCCAAACTCTAAATCTAGACGATAATTATTTTGCTTGAAATAGGCCAAGATGTGTTTTGCACAAGGTGTCCAAAAATTACAGCAAAAAACGCTTTCTCTAAAATAATTTTCTGCTTTATTTGGAATCATCCCATGCAAAGTTGCTTTCACAGGGCAACTAGATTTGAAATCCTGGGGCGAGATTACATATACAGCGCAGGCTTCATCGCAAGCGCTGCAACCCGCGCCGCCCATAATTTCACCTCGCACATTGGGGTATTACATATACGGCGCTGGCAGTTCATAAAGTGCCGTAAGTCAGATAAACTAGCGATGTCCAGAAATGAGCGTAAATACAAATTTCTGGAGTCCCCAGTGACTTACAGCACTTTAGAAACTGCCGGCGCCTAAGAAGAGTAAAAAAATAATCAAATTTCCCGTAAAAGTCTAACACGCCTCCCAAAAATAAGCCCGACACCTAAAACCCCTATATCAGCCATCAAACCCACATCGGAACTAATTAAAGTATTAACCCCTAAACCGATAACCCTCCCACAATGCAATATGCCTATTTAAACTATTAACCCCTATATCCGCCATCAAACCCACACTGCAAGTACTAACTAAAGTATTAACCCCTAAATCCGCCATCAAACCCACACCGCAATAAACCTATTAAAGTATTAACCCCTAAATCCGCCAACGCAAACATCGCAAACTACCTAATAAAACTATTAACCCCTAATCTGCCATTAACCCACAACGCAAACTACCAATTAAAATATTAACCCCTAAACCGCCAAAGCCCACAGCGCAAATAATTAAATTACTAAGCCCCCTAACCTAACACCCCCTAATCTAATACCCCCTAAATGAACCCAAATTACAAAATACTAAAGTTACTAACTATTAAAATAAAAAAATCTAACACTACATTAAAAAAAAAAATAAGTATAAATTAAAGGGACAGTCTAGTCAAAATTAAAATTCTGGTGTAGACTGTCCCTTTAAACTACAATTACATAAAAAAAAGTAAGATTACAGAAAATAAAAAACTAAATTATCAAATGTTAAAAAATTATACCTAATCCCTATGAAAATAAAAAGCCCCCCCAAAATAAAAACACCCCCTACTCTAAGAATTAACTACCAGTAGCCCTTAAAAGAGCTTTTTGCAGGGCATTGCCCCATGATAATCAGCTCTTTTACATTAAAAAATACACAGTCCCCCCTAACAGTAAACCCCCCCACCCACCAAACCCCCAAAATAAAAAACCTAACACTAAAAAACCTAAACTACCCATTGCACTGAAAAGGGCATTTGTTGGACATTGCCCTTAAAAGGGCATTAAGCTCTTTTACAAAATGCCTACCCTAATCTAAATACTTTTGGCTAGATTACGAGTTTTGCGGTATGAGTGAAAAAGCAGCGTTATGGCTCTTTTTTCACTACCGCTGGTATTACGAGTCTTGCAGGTATATCTGTCCCGCATACTTTTTTTGCCGTAACACAACGTAACTACCGCAGCTTTCAAAAACTCCTTTTTCAATGGGACTTCCACAGCGCCGGTATTACGAGTTTGCCTGTCTGGCCAAAAAGTGAGCGGTACAGCCTATACCGTCGAGATCCGTACCGTAAACTGAAAGTCAGTAGTTATGGCTTTTATGTAGCATAAAACTAAGGTGCTAAAATGTACACTAACACCCATAAACTACCTATTAACCCCTAAATCGAGACCCTCCCACATCGCAAACACTAAAATAAAATTATTAACCCCTAATCTGCTGCTCCGGACATTGCTGCCACTGTAATAAACATATTAATCCCTAAACCGCCGCACTCCCGCATCGCAAACACTAGTTAAATATTATTAACTCCTAATCTGCTGTACCTAACATCGCTGCAACCTACATTACTGTTATTAACTCCTAATCTGCTGCCCCCAAAATCGTCGCCACTATACTAAAGTTATTAACCCCTAAACCTAACCCTAAGTGTAACCCTAACACCCCCTAACTTTAATGTAATTAAAATAAATCTAAATAAAAATTAAAATCATTACCTAAATAATTCCTATTTAATACTAAATACTTACCTGTAAAATAAATCCTAACCTATCTAAAATATAGCTAAAAGTTACATTGTAGCTATCTTAGGTTTTATTTTTATTTCACAGCTAAGTTTATATTTATTTATTTATTTTTTAAAATATTTTTATTGAGGTATTCAAAATAGGCATACAAACAGTATAAATATGCAAAAAGAAAAGATGTCATCTAGTTAGTTACATAATATCCAAGGAAAAGTATGCAATCCAGCTTAGCTTAACAACATTGAGGTGAACCTTCTATATAATTCGTTAGAAAAATATTACACAGTTAGAGACATGAAAGTTGATAAGTAGTGCCTATACAAAAGGGAACCTTCCCTAGCCGACAAAAAAGGTCACTCATGGACCTAAAACAAGGGAACATAAATGAAGGTAGGGGTAGGTAAGGTGAAATAGAGAGACCACTCTTGGATCCCAGAAATATAACCTCGAATTTTATCAGTTACTTAGTAAATACTAATAGGTGGGTTCCATATTATGGTGTTATGTAAAGTATGAGGGAATGCTAAGGGAATGATGAAAAGAGCGGTATATGTAAGGGAAACCGCTTATTTAGTTCTCCTATGACTAGGAGACATATTCTAAAGAGGGGGGGCGGTGGTGGAAAAAAAAAAGAATAAGGTGGGTAGAATATATGCAAAGGGAAGCTTTTAGGGCGTAGGGTGTCGATTATATACTGATGCTATGACGGGGAGTAGACCGAGGGGAGCTGTAAAGAAGACAGGGTGTGCATATGGGTTATAGTCTCAGCTGGCTAGTATTAGAGATCAGACCTGCTGACCTGACTAGATTAGGTGAGTCAATGTTATGGTATTAAAAGTAAATACAGTGGGGGTAAATAGGTTGTGGCATAATCAAGAAGACCACACGTATGGTCCTCCAGAACTGTAAGATTTAATCTGTCTGCTAAGGGGGAGAGAAAAGTAGTGAATCTTTGAGAACGGTGGGATATAAGAATTCCTTTACATCTAGGGTATAACGGATTTGCTAGGTGGACTGTACCACTGAGAAATGAAAAATGATTGGCCTGTGCTACTAAATATAGACCTCATTAAGTTTTGGGGGGGGATCAAAGTCATTGTGGAGCAGAATTAAAGAACGCTAAGAATTTGAGGTCTGGGAGTTAGTCTTATGGAATGCAAAATGAGAAGTTAATCTTTATGGGGGAGCTAAAGGTTGTGCAAGTCGCTTTGATCCTTTAAGATAAAATATGATATTGGGGAGATATAACTGCATATATACAGTATTCTAAACAGTTTAAAACAAAAGTGCAATTATAATAACACTGTTCCATTAATATGTGGAATAGGGGCATAAAACAGCTTTTACGGTAGTGGCATTACATAATAACCTTGTCAATTGGATATGGGCCCCCTCAGTTTGTAGTAAACACTCTAGAATACTCTACTATGGACACAGCTGTAAATAATATTAACAAGATAGGGCAAATTTAGAATATTTGGTGCCAACTAGGTGAGATAATGTTAACGTACACTATAGTATAGTATACATTTTCTGTGCTGACCAACTTAGGGGAGGAGACAGTCTCAGGACTTTTTATATAGTAATCAGGCAAGGGTAAAACGAGTATGGAAACGACTTGCATGGACATCCTAACTTCATAGCTAGATTCATTTCTTATGTCCTACTAAATATAAATGCTAGTTATATAAAGATGTATGTGCATGGTGCACCACCCCGGCCACAGGCCATACAGCACCACACAATGATTTTACATTAACAATAAAATAGGCGTTCAGCAAACATAAGAGAAAGGTATACTAGTAAGAGACTCCCCTAGCCTGCCCATTCTGAATGAAACTGTGAAGGGCAAGTGCAATAATGGGCTAGTATAGAGGTGAACAGCTAAATTGGATTTTGTAGGGTGGTCTCAGTAGCATTAAAATTAGGTTACATGGAAAAATATACCCCTGCCTGCTGAGTTGCAGTGAAGTAAAGAGACTATAGTAAATATGCAATCAACAATGGAGTACCCCAGGGATAGGGAATCACTAAACAAGCCATACTACACAGTATAAACACCAACAAATGACAGCAGAAAAATTTTCAAACATAACTGGATGGGTGTAAATACAACGTTTAGCGTAATTCTAACTAGACCCAGCTTAACCAATACCATTTCGAGTCCCTTTATCAGTCATTTTTTCTAGTTGCTCGCCAGGTAGCCCATAGCCTGAGCCTTACAGAAGCAGTAGCGATAAGGTAGTGACTCTGTCTCTGAATAATGTTCCAAGTCATCCGGCCCTGGACTGAGCGCTCAGCAAGGGTTCTCTCTGTAACAAGTAGGGTGACTGGTTGGGCCTCTGTTATGCCGATACTGCTAGTCCCCGCACATGTTGCGTCACCAATTGTAGCTCGGTCAGTTTTAGCCTCTGCGATCCTCTCAGCACCATTTGCCGGTCCCGCAATAGCGGATGATTTGTCTTCCTCCACTAAGGTAGGTGTGCGGCGCCGGGGCCCCAAAGCACCATCACTAAGAGTTATTGCCAGAACAGGACCGGGTGGTGCAGATTGGTGGGGCACTCCAGGCTTGAACGCCGCAGTCAACGCCTCCTCTAGGGCAACATGGTGGTCTGACAAAAGGTTTCTCAGTGCTTCAAAAAAGGTAGTGACACCCTCCATGTCCATATTGGTACTTTGAATGAATCAGCAAGTCAGCACACTGAATAAAGCCGTATGGATGTACACGCTCTTGCACTTTGTGGTGTTGCAGTGAGTAGTGAGGTAACACTGCGTCCTAACGACAGGCCCACACGGGGTACCTGACGTTTTTTTTTTAAAGATGGTAACAGTCCTCATAAGTTGGGAACCTGGTTGTAGTAGAATATTATAGCCATGAGGTTGTTAAAATGGCCACCGCTTGTGTAGGTTCAAAGTGAAGCTCCGGGCCTAAGTCAGAGAAATGACACCCTGTATTAAATTTGGCATCACCAGCTATTAGATCAAAGTCCAGGGTATACTTGAGTGGCTTTTCAGGGTTCGACTCATCAATAAGTAGCAAGTAAAAACATTTATAGTGCAGCCATGATCAGAGCAGAAAAATTACGCGGCCATTCTCGGGCTCTCCAGGCTCCGCCCCCCTAGTTTGTATTTATTTTAACTAGGTAGACTAGTTAGTAAATAGTTATTAACTATTTACTAGCAACCTAGCTAAAATAAATACAAATTTATCTTTAAAATAAAACCTAACCTGCAATCCTATCCAATCAAATCAACCAATAGGATTGAGCCTATTGGCTGATTGCATCAGCCAATAGGATTTTTTCACATTTAATGCTGATTGGCTGATAGAATTCTATCAGCCAATCGGAATTCAAGGGACGCCATCTTGGATGACGTCAAAGGAACCTTCATTCTTCGTTAGCCGTCAAGAGAAGAGGATGCTCCGCGCCGGATGTCTTGAAGATGGAGCCGCTCCGCGCCGGATGGATGAAGATAGAAGATGCCGTCTGGATGAAGACTTCTGCCGGCTTGGATGAAGACTTTGGCCCGCTTGGATGAACACTTTGGTCCGCTTGGATGAAGCCTTCTGCCGCTTCATTGAGGATGGATGTCGGATCTTCAAAATCTGTAAGTGGATCTTCGGGGGTTAGGTTTTTTTAAGGGTTTATTGGGTGGGTTTTAATTTTAGATTAGGGGTTTGGGCTGAAAAAGAGCTAAATGCCCTTTTAAGGGCAATGCCCATCCAAATGTTCTTTTGAGGGCAATGGGGAACTTAGGTTTTTTTAGTTAGGGTTTTATTTGGGGGGTTGGTTGTGTGGGTGGTGGGTTTTACTGTTGGGGGGTTGTTTTATTTTACCAGTAAAAGAGCTGATTTCTTTGGGGCAATGCCCCGCAAAAGGCCCTTTTAAGGCTATTGGTAGTTTATTGTGTAGGCTAGGGTTTTTTATTTTTGGGGGGCTTTTTTTATTTTGATAGGGCTATTAGATTAGGTGTAATTTGTTTTTTTATTTTGTGTAATTCAGTGGGTTTTTTTTTTGTAATTTAGGTATTTGAATTTAATTTTGTTTATTTATTTAAATGTACTGTAAGGTTAGGTGTTAGTGTAACTAAGGTTAGGTTTTATTTTACAGGTACATTTGTATTTATTTTAGCTAGGTAGTTAGTAAATAGTTAATAACTATTTAGCAACTATTCTATCTAGTTAAAATAAATACAAACTTGCCTGTAAAATAAAAATAAACCCTAAGATAGATACAATGTAACTATTAGTTATATTGTAGCTAGCTTAGGGTTTATTTTATAGGTAAGTATTTGGTTTTAAATAGGAATTATTTCGTTATTAATAGTATGTTTTATTTAGATTTATTTTAATTATATTTGTTAGGGGGTGTTAGGGTTAGGGTTAGACTTAGGTTTAGGGGTTAATAAATTTAATATAGTGGCGGCGGCGGCGTTGGGTTGGCAGATTAGGGGTTAATAAATGTAGGTAGGTGGCGGCTATGTTAGGGGCGGCAGATTAGGGGTTAATAATATTTAAATAGTGTTTGAGATGCGGGAGTGCGGCGGTTTAGGGGTTAATATGTTTATTATAGTGGCAGCGATGTCTGGAGCGGCAGATTAGGGGTTAATAAGTATAAAGTAGGTGTCTGTGATGTCGGGGGCGGCAGATTAGGGGTTAATAAGTGTAAGATTAGGGGTGTTTAGACTCGGGGTACATGTTAGGGTGTTAGGTGTAAACATACATTTTCTTTCCCCATAGGAATCAATGGGGCTGGGTTACTGAGCTTTACACTGCTTTTTTGCAGGTGTTAGACTTTTTTTCAGCCGGCTCTCCCCATTGATGTCTATGGGGAAATCATGCACGAGCACGTACAACCAGCTCAACGCTGACTTAAGCAGCGTTAGTATTGAAGTGCGGTATGGAGCTCAATTTTGCTCTACGCTCACTTCTTGTCTTTTAACGCCGGGTTTATAAAAACTTGTAATACCAGCGCTGTAGGTAAGTGAGCGGTGACAATAACGTGCAAGTTAGTACCGCACCCCTCATAACGCAAAACTCGTAATCTAGCCGTTTATTAGTTATTGAGGTGGGGGATTGCGGTTGACAGGTAGATATATATATTGCGCATGCGTTAGGTGTTAGTTTATTTTTGCAGGCAGTTTTGGGAGTTACGGTGCTCCCATACTCAGCGCAAGGCCTGCTGCGGTTGCCTTAGTATGGCGAGGTGAAAATGGAGTAAGATTTCTCCATTTTCGCCACGTAAGTCCTTGTACTGAATATTGGATATCGATTTGCGACGCGGTCCCATGTTATCTTATGGGAGTATAAATTGCGGGTGAAATATACGTGCATAACTTGTATGCTACACCGTATATGTAATACCAAAATCGCATAAAAACCGGTGTTGCAGCTTTTGCGGGCGACTCCGCATATGTAATGGGGCCCCTGGCAGTCTGTACTCAAGCAGTTATTACTCAAAGACTGACAAACACAACTCCTACAGCTGTATTTGTGCTCATTGCTAGAAAGGCGCCAGCCTATATAAATTATCAATAAAAAAGATACCAGGGGGAAAAGGCTGATTCAGCTCTAGTGCTTTGTTAAAAACAGTAAGAGGGAAAATGAAAATATTAATACGTCTATGGTTTCTTTCGTTCTTTAATATTTATAGAAACATTCCCCGTTACTTGTCAATACCCAGAATCCTTTAATGCAGTAGGACTCTTGCATATTATACAATTCTTTGGGAAACCAATTTTGAATGAAAATGAGAATGTTGATATTTTAGAAATAGTTTTTTGTATAGATTTCCATTGATCATTACGGAATAATCTTGTCACGTATGCCACCCCCACCTCTGGGTACGCTCTAGCTTTAAGACTAACAAATAACTTTTCAGGTTGGTATTAAACTATCCCTATATTATCCTGTCATAGGTCTCTTAAAATTAAACTTTCTTCAATAAAGGATACCAAGAAAACAAAGTACATTTGATAATAGAAGTAGATTTGGAATGTTGTACGCTCTATTTGAATCCTGAAAACTTTATTCTATCTTTCATTTCCAATGCATTTGTAGCCCTTCTGATCATTTCATATCAGGGAGATTGGCTTATATGGAACTGCAGCTATTTCTATGTTACATAATAACTGTTTCCTGTATAAATATGTTTATGTGTTTTTGCTGCGATTTCAGGTACACAAGTTGGCATTTATATAGGTGACCTCTGGTGCCCGTGTGAATATAATGGTGCTATGGGCAGCCAGTGCTGGAGACGGGCATGTGAGTGGAACATGAAGCATGACAGGCCGTGCTAATGAGCTTAGACAGACTAGTGCGCAAGGAAGGCTAATTTGTTTCATGCATGTCATTGCCAGGTCCCCTCTGTCTGCAGAGAGTCTAATGAAAATGACTTGTATCTGGAGGGGATATGAGAGGAAGGAGCCCGTCCCCCCTCATCAGCTCTGCCTGTCCCTGTTTGGTCCTCTCTGTACCACTGACAATCACATTACACACTCATTTGCCTTTCATTCTGATCCAATTAGATGAGGTATTAAAGAGAAGAATGGGAACGTATTATCGCTTTTTATCTGGCTCATGGATGATGGGAAAAAGAGAAATGATACATAATCATATGGCGTTTATAAATAACAATGATTTCATCAGAGCCTTTAAAGGGACATTGTTCTTTGCATACATGTTTTGTAGCTGATACATTTATATAGCCCATCTGGGAGTGCTTTTGTAACAATGTATAGTTTTACTCATTTGTTAATAACATTGTGCTGATTTTCATACTTCTAACCAAGCCTCAAAGTATCAGATGTAGCCTGAAGTTTACAGATTCCTGATGCTCCTGTTTGTATAATCTGCCTTTTCATATGCAGGGGAGGGGAGTTTCTGCTCTTCCTGCTTTCTCATCCCCTTTCACTGGTTGTCCCAGCCTCACCTCATCAACAGAGCCAAACTGGGAGCTTATAAGTAAGTTTTTAAAAGGTTTTATGCTGGACTTTTAGATCAGTATCTGTGCATATTCTTCTTTATAGCAGTGTATTACATGCAGTTATATGCAAATTGGTGTACATTGTCCCTTTAAAGGTACACTGTTGTCTGTTATATCTAAAACAGAGCATTTTAAAACGTATTACATTTTTCCCTAAATCATACGTTCCTATACTGAGAAGAAAACCTTTTCATTTGATGCTTTTGAGGCGTGTCACTGTCTACCAATAAAGCAGTAGGAGTTTTGTTTATCAGCCAGTCAGCAATCAGACCAGTTGTACACAAACATGTAACATATTTAACTTAACCTTTTTATCTACAAATAACATTTATATAAAGCTCTTTCATGTGCCTGTCAGAAGTGTTTATATTTTAAGATTTTCATTTAGTGACAACAATAAAACTAATGTTCATAGTGAAATCCTGTTTAACCACCTGAAGCTGTAAGGTAATTCCACCAAAATCACAATAATGTGCTATTCTTACTAGCTAAAGAGTTGGGCTTGTGGAATATTAGCTGGACAATCTTGCTGATTTCTATATAGGATGAAAAAGCAGTATCATTTTAGAGATGAAATCATGTGTGCACCAAGACATTTGGTAAAACACTGTGACTTTGGTCTTTATCTACTTATAGTCCATCCAAAACCGGGATAAGATGATGACCTCTCAAACAGTGGGCCTTTCTGCCATTAAAGGGACATTAAACCATAACATTTCCTTTCTTAATTTAGCACATACCTTCCAATATTTGTGTATTTGTATCTGGGACTCAGGAGATTGACGGGGGCTGTCACAGTTTTGTAAGCGGGATTGTGTCAGACTCGGGATGGATAACAAGTAGATAGTGGGTGGGATTGTGGGGGTAGTTTCTGGTTGGTCGGTGGGCATGTCTGGGGGTTTGTGGGCGTGTCTGGGGTTTGTGGGTGTGTCTGGGGGTTTGTGGGTGTGTCTGGGGGGTTGTGGGTGTGTCTGGGCAGTCCATGGGTGGGGCAGAGGAAAATCTCAGAGGAACAGCAGGACAGAGTCCTTAATAAGGAAACATCCTTCTCAAATCAGGATAGTTGGAAGGTATTCAGAAGCAAACAAGACCTGGGACACTTTAGATTTGTGCTCACCTAAACCTTATCCAAGTAAGGAAATTGAAAAAGACTATCGCCTCCTGTGGTCAAGTTTAGCTATTTCAGCATGTGAATGATATGTATTTTTGCATAAAAAAGTATTGCATTTACTGAAACTAGGGCACATCTAATGCTGCAATATTAATGCACATTGTATAAGAAAATTGCTTCAACTGCTGCATTGGTTGACAGGGAGAAAAGCCCATGAATATTGACAATACTTTATGAAATAGCCTCATCATGTAGGTGCAACAGACAACATGTTGCTATCAACATGGCTCATCGGTTTAGTTAACACTAATATTATTCTGTGCCCCTCATTGTAACATGGCAACTTACTTATGCCAGCTATCCTTCCTGGGGTATAGGCCGTCACCCAGGACTCTACAATCACTTCTTTATTGGGCTTTTCTTATGATCTGACTACAGGCGTAGCCCATCTCCTTGCAGTCAGCCTCAAGATCTCGTCGCCAGGTGTTCCTTCTTTTTCCATGGCAAACAAGAAACATAACATAAAGAAGATGTCAGCACTCTGTAAAGATACCGTTCTTTACTTTATTAGCAAGGATTTACATTTATTCAGTGTTAAAAGCACACACATCACAGGTGAGTCTGCAGCACTTTGGGTGATGGCTGAAAAAATCAGAAAACAAGCAAGTAAATGCTCACGAAATGGAGTGGCACTCTGCTATGACCGGTGCTGGAGCACAGGCTAGCCCTTTTACAGCGGCTAGTGAACGGTCAGCTAATCCTTAGCTGAAGGCTGATAAAGATATCCAAACGTAGGTGTTCTCGCCAGTCAGGGCTGATAAACTTTATACCAATATGGATAGGATGTATATAAGCTGGAATCAAATTGGTATATAAAATCAACTTTTGATGTCTCTTTTGCTGCAACGCGTTTTTCGACCGCTCAATGGTCGTTTCCTCAGGCAAATGAAAAAGACATTTTAACATTTTTGGAAGTTGATTTTATATACCAATTTTATTCCAGCTTATATACATCCTATCCATATTGGTATAAAGTTTATCAGCCTTGACTGGCAAGAACACCTACGTTTGGATATCTTTATCAGCCTTCAGCTAAGGATTAGCTGACCGTTCACTAGCCGCTGTAAAAGGGCTAGCCTGTGCTCCAGCACCGGTCATAACACGGTGCCACGCCCTTTGGTGAGCATTTACTTGCTTTTTTCTGATATTTCCAGCCATCGGTAATACACTATGAGGCGCCCTCTTCTTCTTCTTTTTCCCACAGTTCTATAGACCAGTCCTCACACTGGGATCACAAGCGGAGCGGCCTCATCGTCACTCTACAAAAAGCGCAAAGACCTTAGTGCTATCTGCAGATCATCACTATTAGCAGACTATTGTTTGGTCCCGGGACGTCTTGAGTCTCTTTCTTGATCTTGGACTCCCACATTTTATCAAGTATAATTTTTTTTTTTTATTATTATTATTATTATATCAATCTTTATTTTTTTATTTCTTTTTATTTCATTTCATCTTGTGTTTTGGATATCAATATTATTATTTGACTGCGTTGCATTTTGATTATCTTTCACATTATCTATTATACATTTATGTTTTGTGTAAATCATTACTTCTAATAGGTTTTTTTAAGGTGCACCCCCCAATAGGATACCCTCCTGAGTTTCCATATTTTTTGAATCTCTCTCCTAAGCATATCTAGATATACTCTTCAACAAAGTATACTAAAAGAGCAAATCAATGTGATAACAGAAGAAGTTTTTTTTTAATGTTCTATCTGAACTGTGAAAGATTAATTTTGACTTTCAGGCCCTTTTAAGAAATAAGTATTTTTTCCCAAAGCAAAGATGCCAGATTTATCTTCCAAAATAATAGAGCGAATAGTTTTGTTCCTTCCTCTGTGCACTGCGCCATCTTCTAACGTCCCTTGCTCACACTATTTCTATACAGATTTTGCTTCCGCTCTTTGGTGTAAATTCTTATCTTATTTCTTCAGATTATCTCTGGCTTCTATTTATCTTTCATGAAATAAGCATGACTCCCACCATAGCTAGATATATCCTCTTCTATCACAAACTCTCCTCTGTACTAATCCGTAAAATAAGGGTAGAACAATGATATCTCACTTTTCCTTTCTTCTGTTTCTATATTTGTCCTCTAAGCATTTTGTTGTCAGCACAGCATCTGCTACAAGAACTAAACAAGTTACTTTTTCACCAATAAGCAATATGGCAGAAGGACCTATAGAGTTCTTCAGCCCTGTTATACTCTTGAGATTTCCCCATGAGCAGATATTGTGTCCTGCTCCTTTCTATCTTAAGCTAGCTGCAAATGAGTTTGTGCACTGCTTACGCAGTCACTTTGTAGTATGAGCTTTTTTCTGTAATTTGCAAAGGTTAGGGTACAGAATTTGAGCTCCACTTTCTATAGAGTGTTGAACAAGCACAGCAAAAGCAATACATAGGGAACGTATACTTCAGCTCTGTTTTATTTGCACATTGAGTAAATTAATTTATTGTGAATTACATTGTGAGTTTAATATCCCTTTAAGCATTTAACTACACACATATCTTTAAATGACCAATTTATCTTTGTGATGTCCTCATGATCCCGAAAATGTGCCCTTGCTACCTTGCATCATAATAAACCATCAACCTCTCCCATTAGTCAAAGCCTGATCATCGCACCCAACATTCATATGTTACTGCTTTGAGCTAATATTTATCACAATAATCTCCCCTAGACTACAAGATATTACCTGCAGTCAACTACACTACAAGAGATTACCTCTGGCCATACTACAACAAGGTGTCACATGCATGATTAGGACAATCATACAAAGCTCCAGGGGAGGCAGCTAACACATCTGCCTCATTGAGGGGGGCGTGTCTTGTGTCTTACTCTGAGAGACAGTAGGTCATTTATCTGGATGGGAACTAGCTTGTACCATGTAATCCTTGTGGCAGAACAGCATTTCTCCTGTGCAGTGCAGGGTTCACTGACAAGAATGCAGTCTGTAAGGCTTCAAGTTACAGGTATTGTACTCTCTGCAGTTACTACTGAACTTTTTTTTTTCTTACAAAGTGTGTATTTATTGTGGGTATTTGCGTTCGTTGGTATTACGAGTTGTAAAAAAACGCCATCGCTTGAGCACAATCATGATTTATTCTAAAATGATTAACACGACTTCTGAGCTCTGGTTAACTGTTTCATGAAACTTAAAAGTTGCACAAAACACATCCAAAATATATTACAAAGATCAGTTACACTCATAATAACACTATCTATTATAAATTATTTACAAAATATTGGTCTCAATACATATACATGTCTAAACATCTATATGTATGTTTATGTATGTATATGTATGTGTGTGTGTATATATGTATATATATATGTGTGTGTCTATATATGTATATATATATATATATGTGTGTGTCTATATATGTATATATATGTGTGTGTCTATATATGTATATATATGTGTGTGTCTATATATGTATATATGTGTGTGTGTCTATATATGTATAGTATAAATATGTATTTACAGAAAAATATAGACATATAAACACAGAAATACATATGTACACATATTTAGACATATATATAAGTGCATTGGAGCCCTTTGCAGTTAAGTAGCTGAAAACATCTTAAATCATATTTATGCAATATTAAAATTTGATAGTTATATTGTGTATTTACTGTAAATATTTCACATTCCTATATTCTGCACATAGTAGAATATGTTCTCTGTATTTATAAATAGATATTCCTATATATATCTGTATATATCTACAGTATATATAATGATGTACTGTATATATATATATATATATATATATATATATATATATATATATATATATATATATATGTATTTATGAATAAATAGAACAAAAGTGCGGACAGATCGAAATTAAAAACAATACATAATTCCAAATTAGGATTAAAATAGGAACAAGCACAATGTAGAGGTGGAATTGGTGTAGCCCCTAAATTGCTGCTACACCAATTCAGCCTTTACATTGTGCTTGTTCCTGTTTTAATCCTAATTTGGAATAAAGTATTGCTTTTTAATTTCGATCTGTCCGCACCTTTTGTTTCATTGATGTTTCACCAGCAAGGACAGATTGTTTCCCAGCTGTACTGATATTGCTTGGTGTCTGAGGAGTTAACTTTTTTCCCTTTGTGGATCTCGTTACTGGAGCAGAGACGCACCTACCTTCCTATTCGTCAGTCACGAGACTGGAGCCTTAACCCGTCATCGGTGACGTTACCTCCCTCCCCCTTCCTCGCAGACAGCGAGTTGGTGTGCGGCCGGATTGAGTGGTGAGTAACCTGCTAAAGCAGCCACGCTGAAGCAGCGTTTTGGAAATATTCCTTAAGCCTGGTGGGTCTCGCCTGAAGTAGCCGCACGGCCATATGAGAGGGTGGGTTTGAGGTTCAAGTAACGAAAATTAATATTGCTCATGAACTTTCTTTCTGAGGGTTACGTATTTTCAAGACGTTAAGAGAGACTGTGTGCACTTCATTTGCTCAATCTTGGGACACTTATGTAACTTTGCATTGATTTTGACCTATATGTTCTTGCAAGATAGGTCATTTGAGTATTACACCCATTTCTTGTACAAACTTTATGAATAAATAGAACATTTTCTGCTATACACAGAGCATTGGAATGGGAAATATTCATATTTTCATGTCAGGTTAGCGCACTTGAGGATATGTGATCTGTTTTGTGCAAAAGTGGGTGTTAGTTTTTTGCCACTTTTTGTTTAGAGGAATACGTGAATGTGCAAGTGATATACTAAGTTCGGCTATTTGCGCTCATCGGGTTGATGCAAGAAACTTTACTTTCAACTCATAATATGATTACAAACTGCCATGCACAAAAAGCTTACGTCTAGCGTAATTAACGCTCGGACAGTCAACACCAGAATTTTTGTTGTTTAAAAAGATAGATAATCCTTTTATAATCTATTCCCCAGTTTTGCATAACCAACACAGTTATAATAATATAATTTTTACCTCTGTAATTACCTTGTATCTAAGCCTCTGCAGACTGCCCCCTTCTTTCAGTTCTTTTGAAAGACTTGCATTTTAGCCAATCAGTGCTCACTCCTAGGTAACCTCACATGCATGAGCACAATGTTATCGATATTAAACATATGAACTAATGCCCTCTAGTTGTGAAAAACTGTCAAAATGCATTCAGATTAGAGGCGGCCCTTAAGGTCTAAGAAATTAGCATATGAACCTCCTAAGTTTAGCTTTCAACTAAGAATACCAAGAGAACAAAGCAAAATTGGTGATAAAAGTAAATTGGAAAGTTGTTTAAAATGACATGCCCTATTTGAATCATGAAAGTTTTTCTTGGACTTGACTGTCCCTTTAAGTTGCTGCAGTCTTAGCCTCTCTTTAGCCAAGTGGCGTGGACCTTCTTTCTGAGTTTGCGTGAGAGTGGGGTGTTAGGTTTTCCACTTTTTTGTCTCCTTTGACTTCTATGGGGGAATACGTGAATGCACAATTAATGCTGGGGAGCGAGTGTTAATTAGCGCTCCACTTGTAAACAGGCCCTACATTTTTTTTTTAATACACCCAAAAGTATAAAAATGAGGAGATCTGAATACCAAAGACAAGAATAGACAGAAGCGCCACATGGCCCAATATTGTCTGGTCCAGAAGATAAATCTGTGTGAATATACAATATCAACTCACATTCAGGAAAGCACTTCAGATAGTGCTATAGCAGCAGTCTGGGATTTCTATTAGTCACCCAGGAGACCAAATTCCGGTGTAGATGAGATGTCAGTCTTGCCAAAGCTCTGGAACCTGCATAAATAATTCTGACAAATAGACAGGAGGCTGGGAGCCACGATATGATATCCGTTCTGGAACTGCTATTGATCTCCACCCAACCTAGTTTCCAGCACACATGTAGAAGTAATCCTCCCACTAAGGTTTGCCAACCTTGAAAAAGGGTAGGGTAGGTGAATTTCAGGACAGACAGGACATACTTGTTCGTGAAGTATGAAGCCAAGAAGAAGCAGGGCTCAATAGCAGTTCCAGAACGGATATCATATCGTGGCTCCCAGCCTCCTGTCTATTTGTCGGAATTATTTATGCAGGTTCCAGAGCTTTGGCAAGACTGACATCTCATCTACACCGGAATTTGGTCTCCTGGGTGACTAATAGAAATCCCAGACTGCTGCTATAGCACTATCTGAAGTGCTTTCCTGAATGTGAGTTGATATTGTATATTCACACAGATTTATCTTCTGGACCAGACAATATTGGGCCATGTGGCGCTTCTGTCTATTCTTGTCTTTTTAGATTGCTGTTTTGGATCCCGGCCTGGATCTTCACAGATAGTTGCCTGTGCCCGTCCCAGTGATTATCCAACATCACTATCACCATTATCATAGGACTCGTCATCTACTAGCCTCTAACACTGTTATTGGACTATATAATTTATACCGTGGTTACTCTATATTTGAGTGTTGATTATCTAACATTGTGTGTTATATATTTCTACATATTACTACACTTTGTCTCCCTCTTAGGGGGTGCACACATATAATCTCTGAGGTTTGTATACCAACTGGTTTATTACTATCACCTGTAAAGTCCTCAACTCCTTCCCTTGATAGGGCGCCCCCTACGTTTATTTTTTTGCAGATCTGAATACCGCTTTATATTTCTTGTTATAAGATCATTACATTCTATAGAAATCATTTAAAAGAAAACATCTAAATGTTTGTTTTTCTCACTTGGGCATAGCAAGTAACCACACATGTAGACCTCACATTATGGCAGGTGCCAAATATGCTTTATATTAAAGGGATACTGAGCCCAATTTTTTTCTTTCATGATCCAGATCGAGCAGTACTTTTAAGCAACTTTCTAATTTACTCCTATTATCAATTTTTCCTCTATGTATCTTTATTTGAAAAGCAGGAATGTAAGCTTACAAGCCGGCCCATCTTTGGTTCAGCACCTGGGTAGTGCTTGCTGATTGGTGGCTAAATGTATCCATCTATCAGCAAGCGCTATCCATGGTTCTGAACCAAAAATGGGCCAGCTCCTATGCTTACATTCCTGCTTTTCAAATAAAGATACCAACAAGAACAAAGAAATTGTTAATAAGAGTAAATTAGAAAGACTATCTGGCTCATGAAAGAAAAACTCTGGCTTCAGCGTCCCTTTAATCTCCTATGAGACTTCTAACTTTAGTTACTAAAGCTGGACAACTGAACACAGATCTGAATCTCGGCAGAGCTGACTCAGCGTTTAACACTTCTGAGCTTGAAGAATTAGGAGCATCAGTTTGGGTGATATTATTGGTTAATGGTGCAATCTAAGTGCCTTGAGTACTTTAGGACAGAAATTCCCAGTATAACTAATTATTGCATATGGGTAAAATAAACTCTGTGCTATTCATTTGCATTTTGTAACTTCTTTTTGCAGGTTAGTACTAATTGAATTAGCACATTATCCATTTGCATTATCCTCTTTACATCTCTTGCTATTTGGTGCAGTAAAGTGGTTTGATTTTGCACTTTATTAGTGTGCGCATAAATACGGTAATATTATTCACATCACACGTGGAGCCTCATTGACTTAATGAAAGGGCTTCCTGCTAAGCTGCACAGAGATCTTTTTGCAGATGGACTTGTTGTATGTGCACTGATGCTTTGCATGATAAAAACACATTTCGCTGCATATTCAGTACATGAGACTTTATATTAAACCGAGCCCCAATGTGTCCAGAGGATTAAATGGAATCTTTCAACAATCCATTGCAGGCTGTGGTTTCCATGACAACCGCATAAGACACCAATCATATTCATTAATGCATAAGTGAGTGTTTGTGTAAACTTGTGCTGCTTGTGGATGTAATTATCTGCGAGTTCCCTTATTATATTATAGGAATATTAAACTCAAAATAGGATCTCTGTAAAATGTTTAATTAAAGGGACAGTGAGTAAAGTCAAAATGATCTTCATTGATTCAGACAGAGCATGCACTTTTAAACACCTTTCCTATTTACTTCTATTATCAAATTGACTTTGTTTTCTTGTTATTCTTTATTGAAGAGCACAACTTTGTAGGCTCAGTAGCAGAAATGCACTACTGGGATCAAAATGGTGTTTTGTGACTGGGTATAGATAAACTTGTTTTCATTAGCTTACCCTATGTGTTCCCGCTAGCTCACAGTAATGCATTGCTGCCCCTGAGCCTACTCTTTAACAAAGGTTGTTCCCTAGAGAGACTGGAGGATGTTGGGTATATTTAAATGGACACCAAATGGATTTTTTTTGTAGTACAGTGTAGCATGTCTCCTAACATTTCCTGCTGTTTGGTGGGCGGAGCTATTATGGGAGGGTGGGCTGTGAGAAGGATAAAGCATGTTGTAGGCGGCGTTGGCAAAGTTAGATCATTGTTTGTGGGTCAGAATGAATACATATAGAGTTTAATTTGTGAACTCAAAGGGTTAATAGCAGGCAGTGTTTTCACGTCACAAGCAATTACTGATATTTAAACAGACTGCAGAGCCAGGTGTAACACAGTCTATGAGTATGGCATGACCTGAAACGCGTAAGACCTCTATTACAGAGGCTTTTTATTTATGATATTTATGCTTTTTATTAAAAGCTACGTTTTAAACTCTACCTGGTCCCCTGCCAGGCTTTGTTTTTTGAAAGTTAGATCGTGTCCTTAGGACATTTGTACTGATAAGGGGAGGTGTGAAAAGGATAGTGGCCAGAGCTTCCAACTTGTGACAATCCTGCAAGATCCAGGTTGGGTGGGAGATCTGCACTAATGCTCTTTACTATAATAAAGTGCTAAAAACACATACAAGTTAATGGGTAAACCCCCTGAGATTACATGGCCGGCTGTTCCTCTACTCTAGTGTTTTTTTAACCAGCTGGTATTGTCCTAACATGGCTGGCATTTTAAAGGTTCAGGTAGTTGTGGATAATAAAAATATAGAAATAACAGTCATGTTAGCAGTAGTTGTTTCTGATTATGCAAATAAGAATAGTCTGTATTTTTTTTTCAAAAAAGATTTGTGTAGGTAGTAGAGAGAATCAAATGCCATACTGCCCATCCAATAGGAAGTAAGCAGAGTGCCCGCCCACATCTCTACTTCAGCTACTCTGTCTCTGTAATAGGGTAGTGCATGCGCAGTAGCCAGAACCTGCAGCAAGGTACTATATCGCTGCTCGACCTGTGGCTCAAACCCCAGTGTAAACTAGTGTTAAACTAAAAAACAAAACAGGGATATGGGGACCTGGCACACATACAACAAAATATAATTGTCTACACAAAACAATACTCTGTACCAGCTCTCAGTATTAGCTCACAAGAAAAGCAAACACAACATTTTGGCAAAACAAAACAGACAAAACCAAAATACATAGTTTGATTGGTTTCTACTGTTATATTCACTAAGTTGTCTCCAGCAGTAGCGGACCTACTCAACAGGGGCCCTGGTGCAGATTTTTTTGTGGCCCCCTAAAGGTAACTTAGTAAAAAGCCAAAATAATAAAATACATTCTGCTCTGTATAATGATTTTGAGGATAGATAGATGGACCTGCTACTTGCATTAATAAAAGGCTTTCCTGCATTAGGATTGTACACTTTCTGCATACCCGTATGTATAGGATGGCAGTTATGGGCCCCCTCCAGCTCTTGGGCCCTGGGGCCACTGCACCTGCTGCACCAATGGTAGTTCCGTCCCTTGTCTCCAGTCTCTCCAGTTTCACCAGCATCACCAGTCTCTGCAGCCGTTACAATGTCCCATGTTATTCTAGGCAGTTGGTTCAATAAAACTCACTCACCTCCGGATCTGTAGTAAATATAAAATCATAGAATAACAGTGATTGGTGAGGTTGCACACTTTGCTTAGGTTGCACACTCTGGTGAGGCCACACACTATGGTTAGGTTGCACAATCCGGTGAGGCCACACACTCTGGTGAGGTTGCACACTCTGGTGAGGCCACACACTATGGTTAGGTTGCACAATCCGGTGAGGCCACACACTCTGGTGAGGTTGCACACTCTGGTGAGGCCACACACTATGGTTAGGTTGCACAATCCGGTGAGGCCACACACTCTGGTGAGGCCACACACTCTGGTGAGGTTGCACACTCTGGTGAGGTTGCACACTCTGGTGGGGTTGCACACTCTTCTGAGGTTGCACACTCTGGTGGGGTTGCACACTCTGGTGAGGTTGCACACTCCTTTGAAGCCGCATACTCTGGTGAGGCCGCACATTCTGGTAGGGTGCACACTCTAGTGAGGTTGCACACTCCTGTCAGTTCGCATACTCTGGTTAAGCAACACACTCTGGTAGGGTGCACACTCTAGGCAGTTAATTCAATAAAACTCACTCTGTAGTGAATATATAATCATAGAATAACAGTGATTGATGAGGTTTCTCACTCTGGTGAAGTTGCACAATCCGGTGAGGCCACACACTCTGGTTAGGTTGCACAATCCGGTGAGGCCACACACTCTGGTTAGGTTGCACAATCCAGTGAGGCCGCACACTCTGGTGAGGCCGCACACTCTGGTGAGGTTGCACACTCTGGTGAGGACACACACTCTGGTAGGGTGCACACTCTGGTGAGGCCACACACTCTGGTGAGATTGCACACTTTGGTGAAGCCGCACACTCTGGTGAGGTTGCACACTCTGGTGAGGCCGCACACTCTGGTGAGGCCGCACACTCTGGTGAGGCCGCACACTCTGGTGAGGTTGCACACTCTGGTGAGGCTGCACACTCTGGTGAGGTTGCACACTCTGGTGAGGTTGAAATTTCTGGTGAAGCTGCACACGCTGGTGAGGCCCATGTCCCATGTTATTCTAGGCAGTTGATTCAATAAAACTCACTCTGTAGTGAATCTATAATCATAGAATAACAGTGATTGGTGAGGTTGCACACTCTGGTGAGTCTGCACACTCTGGTGAGGTTGCACACTCTGGTGAGGTGGCACTCTCTGGTGAGGTTGCACACTCTTGTAGGGTGTTAGTGTAGTGGAGAGGCGAACGCCAAAAAGGCTAGGTGACGGAATAGTCGACTGTATCAAGTCAAGTGAAGTGCGATATATAAAAGTTTAATACATATCTACTAAATACAATAAAAATAATAAAAAATATCATGGATCCATGTAACAAGCATAATTTAAAACATCAAACATGCATGATAAAACCGATACATTAAAACCAATGGGATATTAACTTAAGAGGGTGGCTAACCTAATGTTAGTCCAGCAAGGCCAAGCAGAGGGAAGTCCAGATTGACACTCCTATATGTGCGTATCCTAGTGTGTCCGTGATAAAAGTCACTTTGAGTTTTAATGAATGAATCAAAGGTTGAAATAAAAATTTGAGGAATAAGTTGAAAAAATAAGGTGAAACAATTGATGATTGAGTGAAAAAAGTATGGTAAGATATATGATGATGACAAAAAACTTGGTGAAAAAATTCCAAAAAAGAGAGGTGAAAAACGTCCAAAAAAATGGAAAATAGTGAGAAAAAATGGAACAAGTGATTAAAAGAAAAATGAAAAAAGTGAAAAATGAAAAAAAGAAAATGAAATGAATAAAGTTAATTAAATAAGTTAATGAAAAAAGTTACACATTCATTGTGAATATTTAATAGTAATTGTAATCCAGTGTGGGTTCAAATAAATCTTCAAAGGTGATATTCAAATATCTTCAAATTTAATGTGATAAATGTGGAAAACCTGTGAGAAAAAATATAAAACAAAGCTGTAGAGATAATCACAAACAAAGTGATAAATAGGTAATGAACTCACTTTGGTTAAGTCGACGCATTTCGGCCTTGATAAAGGCCTATATTGAGGCATGGATCCATGATATTTTTTATTATTTTTATTGTATTTAGTAGATATGTATTAAACTTTTATATATCGCACTTCACTTGACTTGATACAGTCTACCATTCCGTCACCTAGCCTTTTTGGCACTCGCCTCTCCTCTCCACTACACTAACGCTCTATTTTCGGGTCTACTAGGGGACCTCTAGAGGGGAGCTTGAGGTGTATAAGAAATAGTGCAGGGTCCACACACTTGATATGTCACTCTGGTGAGGCGCACACTCTGGTGAGGCCACACACTCTGGTGAGGTTGCACACTCTGGTGAGGTTGCACACTCTGGTGAGGTTGCACACTCTGGTGAGGTTGCACACTCTGGTGAGGCTGCACACTCTGGTGAGGCTGCACACTCTGGTGAGGTTGCACACTCTGGTGAGGTTGCACACTCTGGTGAGGCCACACACTCTGGTGAGGTTGCACACTCTGGTGAGGTTGCACACTCTGGTGAGGTTGCACACTCTGGTGAGGCTGCACACTCTGGTGAGGCCACACACTCTGGTGAGGTTGCACACTCTGGTGAGGTTGCACACTCTGGTGAGGCTGCACACTCTGGTGAGGCTGCACACTCTGGTGAGGTTGCACACTCTGGTGAGGTTGCACACTCTGGTGAGACCGCACACTCTGGTGAGTCCGCACACTCTGGTGAGGTTGCACACTCTGGTGAGGTTGCACACTCTGGTGAGGTTGCACACTCTGGTGAGGCTGCACACTCTGGTGAGGCTGCACACTCTGGTGAGGTTGCACACTCTGGTGAGGTTGCACACTCTGGTGAGGTTGCACACTCTGGTGAGGCTGCACACTCTGGTGAGGCTGCACACTCTGGTGAGGTTGCACACTCTGGTGAGGCTGCACACTCTGGTGAGGCTGCACACTCTGGTGAGGTTGCACACTCTGGTGAGGTTGCACACTCTGGTGAGTCCGCACACTCTGGTGAGGTTGCACACTCTGGTGAGGTTGCACACTCTGGTGAGGCTGCACACTCTGGTGAGGCTGCACACTCTGGTGAGGTTGCACACTCTGGTGAGGTTGCACACTCTGGTGAGGCTGCACACTCTGGTGAGGCTGCACACTCTGGTGAGGTTGCACACTCTGGTGAGGTTGCACACTCTGGTGAGGTTGCACACTCTGGTGAGGCCGCACACTCTGGTGAGGCCGCACACTCTGGTGAGGCTGCACACTCTGGTGAGGCTGCACACTCTGGTGAGGTTGCACACTCTGGTGAGGTTGCACACTCTGGTGAGGCTGCACACTCTGGTGAGGCTGCACACTCTGGTGAGGTTGCACACTCTGATGAGGCTGCACACATTGGTGAAGCTGCACTCTCTGGTGAGGCCCATGTCCCATGTTATTCTAGGCAGTTGATTCAATAAAACTCACTGTAGTGAATCTATAATCATAGAATAACAGTGATTGGTGAAGCTGCACACTCTGGTGAGGCTGCACACTCTGGTGAGGCTGCACACTCTGGGGACTCCGCACACTCTGGTGAGGCTGCACACTCTGGTGAGGCTGCACACTCTGGTGAGGCTGCACACTCTGGTGAGGTTGCACACTCTGGTGAGGTTGCACACTCTGGTAAGGTTGCACACTCTGGTGAGGCTGCACACTCTGGTGAGGCCGCACACTCTGGTGAGGCCGCACACTCTGGTGAGGCCGCACACTCTGGTGAGGTTGCACTCTCTGGTGAGACCGCACACTCTGGTGAGGTTGCACACTCTGGTGAGGTAGCACTCTCTGGTGAGGCTGCATACTCTGGTGAGGCCGCACACTCTGGTGAGGCCGCACACTCTGGTGAGGTTGCACACTCTGGTGAGGTAGCACTCTCTGGTGAGGCTGCACACTCTGGTGAGGCCGCACACTCTGGTGAAGTTGCACACTCTGGTGAGGTTGCACTCTCTGGTGAGGCCGCACACTCTGGTGAGGTAGCACTCTCTAGTGAGGCTGCACACTCTGGTGAGGCCGCACACTCTGGTGAGGTTGCACACTCTGGTGAGGTTGCACACTCTGGTGAGGCCGCACACTCTGGTGAGGCCGCACACTCTGGTGAGGTTGCACTCTCTGGTGAGGCTGCACACTCTGGTGAGGCCGCACACTCTGGTGAGGTTGCACACTCTGGTGAGGTTGCACTCTCTAGTGAGGCTGCACACTCTGGTGAGGTTGCACTCTCTGGTGAGGTTGCACTCTCTGGTGAGGCTGCACACTCTGGTGAGGCCGCACACTCTGGTGAGGTTAAACTCTCTGGTGAGGCCGCACACTCTGGTGAGGTTGCACACTCTGGTGAGGCCGCACACTCTGGTGAGGCTGCACACTCTGGTGAGGCCGCACACTCTGGTGAGGCCGCACACCCTGATGAGGTTGCACTCTCTGGTGAAGCTGCACACTCTGGTGAGGGTGCACACTCTGGTGAGGTTGCATACTCTGGTGAGGCCGCACACTCTGGTGAGGCCGCACACTCTGGTGAGGTTGCACACTCTGGTGAAGTTGCACACTCTGGTGAGGCCGCACACTCTGGTGAAGTTGCACACTCTGGTGAGGCCGCACACTCTGGTGAGGTTGCACACTCTGGTGAGGCCGCACACTCTGGTGAGGTTGCACACTCTGGTGAGGCTGCACACTCTGGTGAGGCCACACACTCTGGTGAGGTTGCACACTCTGGTGAGATTAAAATCTCTAATGAAGCTGCACACTCTATTAGGGTGCACACTCTGGTTAGGTTGCACACTCTGGTGAGGCGCACACTCTGGTGAGGTTGCACACTCTGATAAAGCTGCACACTCTGGTGAGGCGCACACTCTGGTGAGGCTGCACACTCTGGTGAGGCTGCACACTCTGGTGAGGCCGCACACTCTGGTGAGGCCCATGTCCCATGTTATTCTAGGCAGTTGATTCAATAAAACTCACTGTGTAGTGAATCTATAATCATAGAATAACAGTGATTGGTGAGGTTGCAGACTCTGGTGAGGCCGCACACTCTGGTGAGGCCGCACACTCTGGTGAGGCCGCACACTCTGGTGAGGCCGCACACTCTGGTGAGTCTGCACACTCTGGTGAGTCTGCACACTCTGGTGAGTCTGCACACTCTTGTGAGGGTGCACACTCTGGTGAGGCCGCACACTCTGGTGAGGTTGCACACTCTGATGAGGCTGCACACTCTGGTGAGGCCGCACACTCTGGTGAGTCCGCACTCTCTGGTGAGGCTGCACACTCTGGTGAGGGTGCACACTCTGGTGAGGCCGCACACTCTGGTGAGGTTGCACACTCTGGTGAGGTTGCACTCTCTGGTGAGGCTGCACACTCTGGTGAGGTTGCACACTCTGGTGAGGTAGCACTCTCTGGTGAGGCTGCATACTCTGGTGAGGCCGCACACTCTGGTGAGGCCGCACACTCTGGTGAGGTTGCACACTCTGGTGAGGTTGCACACTCTGGTGAGGCTGCACACTCTGGTGAGGCCGCACACTCTGGTGAAGTTGCACACTCTGGTGAGGTTGCACTCTCTGGTGAGGCCGCACACTCTGGTGAGGTAGCACTCTCTGGTGAGGCTGCACACTCTGGTGAGGCCGCACACTCTTGTGAGGGTGCACACTCTGGTGAGGCCGCACACTCTGGTGAGGTTGCACACTCTGATGAGGCTGCACACTCTGGTGAGGCCGCACACTCTGGTGAGTCCGCACACTCTCGTGAGGCCGCACACTCTGGTGAGGTTGCACACTCTGGTGAGGTTGCACTCTCTGGTGAGGCTGCACACTCTGGTGAGGGTGCACACTCTGGTGAGGGTGCACCCTCTGGTGAGGCCACACACTCTGGTGAGGCCACACACTCTGTTGAGGCCGCACACTCTGGTGAGGCTGCACACTCTGGTGAGGTTGCACTCTCTGGTGAGGTTGCATTCTCTGGTGAGGTTGCACTCTCTGGTGAGGGTGCACACTCTGGTGAGGCCACACACTCTGATGAGTCCGCACACTCTGGTGAGTCCGCACATTCTGGTGAGGTTGCACTCTCTGGTGAGGGTGCACACTCTGGTGAGGCCGCACACTCTGGTGAGGTGGCACTCTCTGGTGAGGCCGCACACTCTGGTGAGGCCGCACACTCTGGTGAAGTTGCACACTCTGGTGAGGTTGCACTCTCTGGTGAGGCCGCACACTCAGGTGAGGTAGCACTCTCTAGTGAGGCTGCACACTCTGGTGAGGCCGCACACTCTAGTGAGGCCGCACACTCTGGTGAGGTTGCACACTCTGGTGAGGTTGCACACTCTGGTGAGGCCGCACACTCTGGTGAGGCCGCACACTCTGGTGAGGTTGCACTCTCTGGTGAGGCTGCACACTCTGGTGAGGCCGCACACTCTGGTGAGGTTGCACACTCTGGTGAGGTTGCACTCTCTAGTGAGGCTGCACACTCTGGTGAGGTTGCACTCTCTGGTGAGGTTGCACTCTCTGGTGAGGCTGCACACTCTGGTGAGGCCGCACACTCTGGTGAGGTTAAACTCTCTGGTGAGGCCGCACACTCTGGTGAGGTTGCACTCTCTGGTGAGGCCGCACACTCTGGTGAGGCTGCACACTCTGGTGAGGCCGCACACTCTGGTGAGGCCGCACACCCTGATGAGGTTGCACTCTCTGGTGAAGCTGCACACTCTGGTGAGGGTGCACACTCTGGTGAGGTTGCATACTCTGGTGAGGCCGCACACTCTGGTGAGGCCGCACACTCTGGTGAGGTTGCACACTCTGGTGAAGTTGCACACTCTGGTGAGGCCGCACACTCTGGTGAAGTTGCACACTCTGGTGAGGCCGCACACTCTGGTGAGGTTGCACACTCTGGTGAGGCCGCACACTCTGGTGAGGTTGCACACTCTGGTGAGGCTGCACACTCTGGTGAGGCCCATGTCCCATGTTAATCTAGGCAGTTGATTCAATAAAACTCACTGTGTAGTGAATCTAAAATCATAGAATAACAGTGATTGGTGAGGTTGCAGACTCTGCTGAGGTTGCACTCTCTGGTGAGGCCGCACACTCTGGTGAGTCCGCACACTCTGGTGAGGCTGCACACTCTGGTAGGGTGCACACTCTGGTAAGGCCACACACTCTGGTGAGGTTGCACACTCTGGTGAGGTTGCACACTCTGGTGAGGCCGCACACTCTGGTGAGGTTGCACACTCTGGTGAGATTGAAATCTCTAATGAAGCTGCACACTCTATTAGGGTGCACACTCTGGTTAGGTTGCACACTCTGGTGAGGCGCACACTCTGGTGAGGTTGCACACTCTGATAAAGCTGCACACTCTGGTGAGGCGCACACTCTGGTGAGGCTGCACACTCTGGTGAGGCTGCACACTCTGGTGAGGCCGCACACTCTGGTGAGGCCCATGTCCCATGTTATTCTAGGCAGTTGATTCAATAAAACTCACTGTGTAGTGAATCTATAATCATAGAATAACAGTGATTGGTGAGGTTGCAGACTCTGGTGAGGCCGCACACTCTGGTGAGGCCGCACACTCTGGTGAGGCCGCACACTCTGGTGAGGCCGCACACTCTGGTGAGTCTGCACACTCTGGTGAGTCTGCACACTCTGGTGAGGCCGCACACTCTGGTGAGGTTGCACACTCTGGTGAGGTTGCACTCTCTGGTGAGGCTGCACACTCTGGTGAGGTTGCACACTCTGGTGAGGTAGCACTCTCTGGTGAGGCTGCATACTCTGGTGAGGCCGCACACTCTGGTGAGGCCGCACACTCTGGTGAGGTTGCACACTCTGGTGAGGTTGCACTCTCTGGTGAGGCTGCACACTCTGGTGAGGTTGCACACTCTGGTGAGGTAGCACTCTCTGGTGAGGCTGCATACTCTGGTGAGGCCGCACACTCTGGTGAGGCCGCACACTCTGGTGAGGTTGCACACTCTGGTGAGGTTGCACACTCTGGTGAGGCTGCACACTCTGGTGAGGCCGCACACTCTGGTGAAGTTGCACACTCTGGTGAGGTTGCACTCTCTGGTGAGGCCGCACACTCTGGTGAGGTAGCACTCTCTGGTGAGGCTGCACACTCTGGTGAGGCCGCACACTCTTGTGAGGGTGCACACTCTGGTGAGGCCGCACACTCTGGTGAGGTTGCACACTCTGATGAGGCTGCACACTCTGGTGAGGCCGCACACTCTGGTGAGTCCGCACACTCTGGTGAGGCCGCACACTCTGGTGAGGTTGCACACTCTGGTGAGGTTGCACTCTCTGGTGAGGCTGCACACTCTGGTGAGGGTGCACACTCTGGTGAGGGTGCACACTCTGGTGAGGCCACACACTCTGGTGAGGCCGCACACTCTGGTGAGGCCGCACACTCTGGTGAGGCTGCACACTCTGGTGAGGTTGCACTCTCTGGTGAGGTTGCATTCTCTGGTGAGGTTGCACTCTCTGGTGAGGGTGCACACTCTGGTGAGGCCACACACTCTGATGAGTCCGCACACTCTGGTGAGTCCGCACATTCTGGTGAGGTTGCACTCTCTGGTGAGGGTGCACACTCTGGTGAGGCCGCACACTCTGGTGAGGTGGCACTCTCTGGTGAGGCCGCACACTCTGGTGAGGCCGCACACTCTGGTGAGGCCGCACACTCTGGTGAGGTTGCACTCTCTGGTGAGGCTGCACACTCTGGTGAGGCCCATGTCCCATGTTATTCTAGGCAGTTGATTCAATAAAACTCACTGTGTAGTGAATCTATAATCATAGAATAACAGTGATTGGTGAGGTTGCAGACTCTGGTGGGGCCGCACACTCTGGTGAGTCCGCACACTCTGGTGAGGTTGCACACTCTGGTGAGGCTGCACACTCTGGTGAGGCCGCACACTTTGGTGAGGCTGCACACTCTGGTGAGGCCGCACACTCTGGTGAGGCCGCACACTCTGGTGAGGCCGCACACTCTGGTGAGTCTGCACACTCTGTTGAGGTTGCACACTCTGTTGAGGTTGCACACTCTGGTGAGGCCGCACACTCTGGTGAGGCTGCACACTCTGGTGAGGCTGCACACTCTGGTGAGGGTGCACTCTCTGGTGAGGCTGCACACTCTGGTGAAGATGCACACTCTGGTGAGGTTGCACTCTCTGGTGAGGCTGCACACTCTGGTGAGGTTGCACACTCTGGTGAGGTTGCACACTCTGGTGAGGCTGCACACTCTGGTGAGGTTGCACTCTCTGGTAAAGCTGCACACTCTGGTGAGGCGCACACTCTGGTGAGGCTGCACACTCTGGTGAGGCTGCACACTCTGGTGAGGCCGCACACTCTGGTGAGGTTGCACTCTCTGGTGAGGTGGCACACTCTGGTGAGGTGGCACACTCTGGTGAGGTTGCACACTCTGGTGAGGCTGCACACTCTGGTGAGGTTGCACACTCTGGTAAAGCTGCACACTCTGGTGAGGCGCACACTCTGGTGAGGCGCACACTCTGGTGAGGCTGCACACTCTGGTGAGGCCCATGTCCCATGTTATTCTAGGCAGTTGATTCAATAAAACTCACTGTGTTGTGAATCTATAATCATAGAATAACAGTGATTGGTGAGGCCGCACACTCTGGTGAGTCTGCACACTCTGGTGAGTCTGCACACTCTTGTGAGGCTGCACACTCTGGTGAGGTTGCACACTCTGATGAGGCTGCACACTCTGGTGAGGCCGCACACTCTGGTGAGTCCACAATCTCTGGTGAGGCTGCACACTCTGGTGAGGCTGCACACTCTGGTGAGGTTGCACACTCTGGTGAGGCTGCACACATTGGTGAGGTTGCACTCTCTGGTGAGGCGGCACACTCTGGTGAGGGTGCACACTCTGGTGAGGGTGCACACTCTGGTGAGGCCGCACACTCTGGTGAGGCCGCACACTCTGGTGAGGCCGCACACTCTGGTGAGGCTGCACACATTGGTGAGGTTGCACTCTCTGGTGAGGGTGCACACTCTGGTGAGGCCACACACTCTGGTGAGTCCGCACACTCTGGTGAGTCTGCACATTCTGGTGAGGTTGCACTCTCTGGTGAGGTGGCACTCTCTGGTGAGGCCGCACACTCTGGTGAGGCCGCACACTCTGGTGAGGCCGCACACTCTGGTGAGGCCGCACCCTGTGGTGAGGTTGCACTCTCTGGTGAGGCTGCACACTCTGGTGAGGCCCATGTCCCATGTTATTCTAGGCAGTTGATTCAATAAAACTCACTGTGTAGTGAATCTATAATCATAGAATAAAGGTGATTGGTGAGGTTGCAGACTCTGGTGGGGCCGCACACTCTGGTGAGTCCGCACACTCTGGTGAGGTTGCACACTCTGGTGAGGCCGCACACTCTGGTGAGGCTGCACACTCTGGTGAGGCTGCACACTCTGGTGAGGCCGCACACTCTGCACTTTGGTGAGTCTGCACACTCTGTTGAGGTTGCACACTCTGTTGAGGTTGCACACTCTGGTGAGGCTGCACACTCTGTTGAGGTTGCACACTCTGGTGAGGCTGCACACTCTGGTGAGGCCGCACACTCTGGTGAGGCTGCACACTCTGGTGAGGCTGCACACTCTGGTGAGGCTGCACTCTCTGGTGAGGCTGCACACTCTGGTGAAGCTGCACACTCTGGTGAGGTTGCACTCTCTGGTGAGGCTGCACACTCTGGTGAGGTTGCACACTCTGGTGAGGTTGCACTCTCTGGTGAGGCTGCACACTCTGGTGAGGCTGCACACTCTGGTGAGGCCGCACACTCTGGTGAGGTTACACACTCTGGTGAGGTTGCACACTCTGGTGAGGCTGCACTCTCTGGTGAGGTTGCACACTCTGGTGAGGTTGCACTCTCTGGTGAGGCTGCACACTCTGGTGAGGTTGCACACTCTGGTGAGGTTGCACTCTCTGGTGAGGCTGCACACTCTGGTGAGGCTGCACACTCGGGTGAGGTTGCACACTCTGGTGAGGTTGCACTCTCTGGTGAGGCTGCACACTCTGGTGAGGCTGCACACTCTGGTGAGGCCGCACACTCTGGTGAGGCCGCACACTCTGGTGAGGCCGCACACTCTGGTGAGGCCACATACTTTGGTGAGACAGGAGAAGCAGCTGAGTGAATTAACAAGTCAGTGTCTCATTCATATTTCCATTCTTAGTAAATCAGCTGCAAACAATGATAGAAAATGGGGAATTTGGAGAAGACAGGGAGGCTGGTGAACCTGGTTAGACAACGTAGTGAATTTTTGCCACTATCACCATGTGGGTAAGGAAGTGTAATTGTGCACGATTTCCTGTCTGCCTCTGGGTAGAAAGACCCCTGCACCCCCTGGGGACACCCAGTTATAGAGCTTCAAATGTCCACCCGAATGCGGCTGCAGAGGCAATGATTATTTTTACAACTGTAAATTGATAACTTGTTCTGCAGCCGTGCACAACAGAACAGCCGGTGACGTGACTGCTGGTAGAGAAAGAGGATGATCCACAGGTGGCAGAGCTGAGCCAGGCAAACTGTATATCCTGTTTTATTCTTAACCATTTATGTGCCAGAGGTTTCTGGTGGATTGGCAACCAAGTGGTTAATGTGGCAACAACAAGTTTGTTTAAAAAACAGAATTGTTAAGCACACACTGATTCAGATCTGACAAGTGACTAGGCTGTATGATATATGGCAAGTGCCTAGCCTCAACCACTAAACATTTATACTTCCAGTTGAATCATGAGTATTAATTAGATTTAAATGTACATTGTGATGTGAAATGTCAGAATAACGTAGCCTTTGTACAGTGTGGCTGCAACTGCCCTAGGTGACCCCCAGGTGGCAGAAGGGAGCAGTATCAGCACTGGGCAGACCACAGCCGTATCCCTGCTATGTACAGTATTTATTGGAAATCCACCATGTGAGTGAAGGGCAGTTAGAGGTCAGGTCATACCAGGTTTACAGTAAAATGACCGCACATAAAAGAAACATTTACATCACTGCACTATAGAGAAGGTAATTGCTGTTGTGTACAGTAGCTTGATACTGACTGGTAGGGATGGTCATAGTGTCAGAAAAGCAGCAGGCAAAAAATAATGCAATGCATGTCCTGAATAGAGGCCTTATAAACATGTAATTATATATCTTTATATGGTTGTTTTATCTGTCTGTTTCTATTACCTATCTATCTGTTTCTATCTGTCTGTTTCTATTACCTATCTATCTATCTATCTATCTATCTATCTATCTATCTGTTTATTTCTATCTGTTTCTATTATCTATCTATCTATCTATCTATCTATCTATCTATCTATCTATCTATCTATCTATCTGTTTATTTCTGTCTGTTTCTATTATCTATATATCTATTTGTTTATATCTGTCTGTTTATATTATCTATCTATCTATCTATCTATCTATCTATCTATCTATCTATCTATCTATCTATCTGTTTATTTCTGTCTGTTTCTATTACCTATCTATCTATCTATCTATCTATCTATCTATCTGTCTATTTGTGTATATCTGTCTGTTTCTATTATATATCTATCTATCTATCTATCTATCTATTTGTTTATATCTGTCTGTTTATATCTATTTGTTTATTTCTGTCTGTTTCTATTACCTATCTATCTATCTATCTATCTATCTATCTATCTATCTATCTATCTATCTATCTATCTATCTATCTATCTATCTATCTATCTGTTTATTTCTGTCTGTTTCTATTATCTATATATCTATTTGTTTATATCTGTCTGTTTATATTATCTATCTATCTATCTATCTATCTGTTTGTTTATTTCTGTCTGTTTCTATTACCTATCTATCTATCTATCTATCTATCTATCTATCTATCTGTCTATTTGTGTATATCTGTCTGTTTCTATTATATATCTATCTATCTATCTATCTATCTATCTATCTATCTATCTGTCTATTTGTTTATATCTGTCTGTTTATATCTATTTGTTTATATCTGTCTGTTTCTATTACCTATCTATCTATCTATCTATCTATCTATCTGTTTATTTCTGTCTGTTTCTATTATCTATATATCTATTTGTTTATATCTGTCTGTTTCTATTATCTATCTTTCTATTTATTTGTTTATATCTGTCTGTTTCTATTATCTATCTATCTATCTATCTATCTATCTATCTATCTATCTATCTGTTTATATCTGTCTGTTTCTATTATCTATATATCTATTTGTTTATATCTGTCGGTTTCTATTATCTATCTATCTATCTGTTTATATCTGTCTGTTTCTATTATCTATCTATTTGTATATATCTGTCTGTTTTTATTATCTATCTATCTATTTATCTATCTATTTATTTGTTTATATCTGTCTGTTTCTATTATCTATCCATTTATTTGTTTATATCTGTCTGTTTTTATTATCTATCTATCTATTTGTTTATATATGTCTGTTTCTATTATCTATCTATCTATCTGTCTAGCTATCTGTTTTTATCTGTCTGTTTCTATTATCTATTTATCAATTAGTTTATATCTGTCTGTTTCTATTATCTATCTATCTGTATCTGTCTGTCTGTTTCTATTATCTATCATCTATCTATCTATCTATCTATCTATCTATCTATCTATCTATCTATCTATCTATATATGTCTGTTTCTATTATCTATAATTTATCTATCTATCTGCCTGTTTATATCTGTCTGTCTGTCTGTTTCTATTATCTATCATCTATCTATCTATGTATCTATCTATCTATGTCTGTTTCTATTATCTATAATTTATTTATCTATCATCTATCTATCTGCCTGTTTATATCTGTCTGTCTGTTTCTATTATCTATCTATCTATCTATCTATCTATCTATCTATCTATCTATCTATCTATCTATCTATCTATCTATCTATCTATCTATCTATCTATCTATCATTTGTTTGTCTGTCTGTCTAATCTATCACCTGTTTTTATCTATCTGTCTGTCCCAATCACACAGGGGTAAGGATATATGTATAGATTAGGATGCAGCATAATAACAAATAAATATTTATTTGGCCTGAGTGCTAGGCTGTGTCCCACCCTCTAGCTATCTGTGTGTATCAACTGGAACAGCCCCTTTTTCAGAGCTTTGCTGCAGGAGAGAAATGCAGCACAAAAGCCGTTTAATAATTTATTGCTCTCTGGGTAGAACTGGATAAAAAGCTTTCAGAATAAATAGCATTCCTAGCTACAGACCTTACTGGTGCCTCCGCACATTAAGGCGCGTGTTTTCTGACTCTAGACTGTTTTGTTAGAATTGCAGATTAGTGAATTAACCAGACAACAGAGCCATAGGGTCACACGTTGTGGTATTATTGCACCAATAATGGCAATTTAGAAAAAAAGGTGATATTAACTCAACAAACCAAAAGTATTATACTGCACAAGCAAGTACATATATAATAATTATCCACAAATATATATATATATATATAAATTATTATAATGTCTTTCTATGCTTTATACATTACAATGTCAGGCAAACTACTGCCAATTTTGTTTTTCCCAGTCTATCTGTTTCATCTATCTATCTATCTATCTATCTATCTATCTATCTATCTATGATCCAGTTACGTGCGGTGAGTTCAGCGGCTGATGAGGCACTGGCTAGTATCAGAGCAGATAAACATGCCTATGCAGAAACACTCAGACACACAAACAAATTCATAGAAAGGTACACACGTACATACTTATAGACACAGACAAACTGAAACATTCAAAGACGCACACACTCACAGACACACATTAATACTCAGACACACAGAAACATACTCACTAACAGACACTCACACTGCTTCTATAGTCTATTGGGAGTACTGGATATATTTGGAATATTTTATCACATGCTTATAATGCTGTTGCTAAGATCAGGGGCATAACTAGAAACCACAGGGCCCAGGTGCAACAATCTAAGAAGGGCCCCCCACCCCCCAAAAAATGTGAATTTGATACATATAATTTTTTTCTCAAACATAATAATGTCAAAATTAAACTTTAATGTTTTAGATAGAGCATGCAATTTTAAACAAATTTCTAATTTACATCTATTATCTAATTTGATTTGTTCTCTTGGTATCCTTTATTAAAAAGGCTCATAAGCTGCAGCAGTGCACTGCTGGAACCTATGTGCTGATTGGCGGCTGTGCATATATGCATACCGTCATTGGTTCACCCAATGTATTCATGACAGGCATAGATGATCTTCGCGCAACATTGTGCTATAGCCTGGCTGTGTGCAACTCTGATCTTCCAGCACAAGACCTGTGCTGGAAGATCAGAGTTGCACACAGCCAGGCTATAGTGCGAGGCTTAGTGCACTGCACCCGCTGAGAGCCAGTCCTGTCCAGTACCTACACTCGCACTCCTCATCCAGGTGGTAGCCTTGCAAGGTGGGACTGAGGATCATGATGTAGCCATGTAAATGTACCTGCAGCAGAGCAACATCCCATGAAGAAGAAAATAAAAGTTGGATTTTTTTTTTTGTGCTGAAGCTGTTGACTGGTCGCAGTTGCGTTCTCTGCATCCCTAGTAGTTCCGCCCCTCGCTAAGCTTCTTTAAAACATATTTTTACCATTAAGCAAAACTGCAGCAATATTTGTCAGTGCCCTTAAGCAACACACTGCTCCTTATGGTTTACAACTCACAGCTGCCTAGGGATTCTGGGGAGAAGAAAAATCTTTTTATTTATTGTTAAACTTAAGTGTAAAATCTGACTATGGCTAAGGAATATGATGTTTCATTATAAGTGCTTTGTATTGGATTTTTAAAGAGTAGAATTTATTTCTTGTGGAATTTGCTTTGTGAGTAAAATAATCACTTTATAATAAACTGGGAGTCTTCTTTCTCTGGCAAAAATCCTTGGAGTTCTATTAAATGGATGCTCCTCTCTTGAATTAAACTACTGTGTGTTTTTATGCTGTGGGGTCCTGTCTCTGTGATCACCATCACAACTGTGCCAGTCGTCCTTATCAACCTCAGTGAACTATAAACCTTCAGAAATCAGTTTCCTTTATTCTTTGTATTAATTTAAATGGTTTTGCTCAAACATGTTAATGTTTTTTAATGGGAAAAGGAAAATTCAGTACATTTTTATGCTTAATATAACTTTTTTTTTTTTAGTTTATCACCCATTCAGAGAAGCCTAGGGGGCCGATTTATCAAATGTCTTTCTGACATGATCCGTAAAGCAGATCATGTACAACAGACATCACTGAATGCCGACTGCATACGCTGTTGACAATTAACATTGCACAAGCAGTTCTGGTGAGCTGCTTGTGCAATGCTGCCCCTGCAGATTCGTCCGCTAGCAGGTGGTGTCAATCAGAGGAGGCAGGCCAGTTAAGGAGCAGCGGAAACAGGGACATCAGCGGCCATTCGGTCCTTGATAAATTGGCCCAAATGCCTTTAGCGAATTTATTTTCTCCTCTATTAACCCATTAGTAAGGGACATGGTTTACTATACTAACAAAAAGATGCAAGCACATGTCATTTTCTGTTTTACTAATAATAAACTAACATGTTATGATTAAAAAAAAGATTGTTCCTAGACAATCAGTTAAAGGGACACTGAACCCAAAAATTTTGTTTTGTAATTCAGAAAGAGCATGCAATTTTAAGCAACTTTCTAATTTACTCCTATTATCAATTTTTCTTTGTTCTCTTGCTATCTTTATTTGAAAAAGAAGGCATCTAAGCTTTTTTTGGTTTCAGTACTCTGGACAGCAATTTTTTATTGGTGGATGCATTTATCCACCAATCAGCAAGGACAACCCAGGTTGTTCACCAAAAATGGGCCGGCATCTAAACTTACATTCTTGCATTTTAAATAAAGATACCAAGAGAATGAAGAACATTTGATAATAGGAGTAAGTAAGAAAGTTGCTTAAAATTTCATGCTCAATCTGAATCATGAAAGAAAAATTTTGGGTACAGTGTCCCTTTAAAATAGTAAATAAGGCGGCCTACCCCGGGCCAGCCATAATGGTGGACGCATGAAGGATTAGCCCCGGGTGTAGTTATAGCAAAACCTGAGTGCTTGCTACAGAAAATGCACAGAGAACGGCACTAAGTGGCATCGTAAGCATGTCCTAATCACTGCCCGACATTGACAGGCTGCAAAAGAAGCGGAGGAGAAGCAACACAATGGCGCAATGAGAGGGCGGCCTAGAACTAATTAAGCGGAAAGAAGCCACTCCACAGTCAAGATTAGAGATCTCACAGACGGAGGACATATGGCTAGAGCTCCGGTAAGCCACATCATACCTGAAATTACGCCATGATATAGGGCGAAAGGCACAGAGACACTGGGGAAAAGTATATAGGCTGAAACGCCACGTGGGAAGCTACTTCTAGAAAAGGGGCCAGCAAGCAAAAGGTTACTATCAAAACACTCTGGGCTATATATATATAGATGTTTATTGAGAGATTTACTGGAGAAGAAAGAATGTCCCAATGAAGGGAAATAAGGAGAAAACACAGCAGAATGAAGGCACAATAACGTTCACAAGGCATTTAACGTAGCCCACAGGTTCCATATCTTATATAATATAACGAAGGGTGCTCCTTTTTTCTCTTTTTTTTTTTTAGACAGCAAAACACAAAAAGCAATAAAAACCCTATTATGTGCTACTGAAAGAAGAAGGCCTAGATTTAGAGTTCGGCGGTAGCCGTCAAAACCAGCGTTAGAGGCTCCTAACGCTGGTTTTGGCCGCCCGCTGGTATTTGGAGTCAGTGATTAAAGGGTCTAACGCTCACTTTACAGCCGCGACTTTTCCATACCGCAGATCCCCCTACGCCATTTGCGTAGCCTATCTTTTCAATGGGATCTTTCTAACGCTGGTATTTAGAGTCGTTTCTGCAGTGAGCGTTAGAGCTCTAACGACAAGATTCCAGCCGCCTGAAAAAAGCAGGAGTTAAGAGCTTTCTGGCTAACGCCGGTTTATAAAGCTCTTAACTACTGTACCCTAAAGTACACTAACACCCATAAACTACCTATGTACCCCTAAACCGAGGTCCCCCCACATCGCCGCCACTCGATTAAAATTTTTAACCCCTAATCTGCCGACCGCCACCTACGTTATACTTATGTACCCCTAATCTGCTGCCCCTAACCCCGCCGACCCCTATATTATATTTATTAACCCCTAACTTGCCCCCCACAACGTCGCCGCAAGCTACTTAAAATAATTAACCCCAAATCTTCCGACCGCAAATCGCCGCCACCTACGTTATCCCTATGTACCCCTAATCTGCTGCCCCTAACATCGCCGACCCCTATGTTATATTTATTAACCCCTAATCTGCCCCCCACAACGTCGCCGACACCTACCTACACTTATTAACCCCTAATCTGCCGAGCGGACCTGAGCGCTACTATAATAAAGTTATTAACCCCTAATCCGCCTCACTAACCCTATCATAAATAGTATTAACCCCTAATCTGCCCTCCCTAACATCGCCGACACCTACCTTCAATTATTAACCCCTAATCTGCCGACCGGAGCTCACCGCTATTCTAATAAATGTATTAACCCCTAAAGCTAAGTCTAACCCTAACACTAACACCCCCCTAAGTTAAATATAATTTTTATCTAACGAAATAAATTAACTCTTATTAAATAAATGATTCCTATTTAAAGCTAAATACTTACCTGTAAAATAAATCCTAATATAGCTACAATATAAATTACATTTATATTATAGCTATTTTAGGATTAATATTTATTTTACAGGTAACTTTGTATTTATTTTAACCAGGTACAATAGCTATTAAATAGTTAAGAACTATTTAATAGTTACCTAGTTAAAATAATTACAAATTTACCTGTAAAATAAATCCTAACCTAAGATATAATTAAACCTAACACTACCCTATCAATAAAATAATTAAATAAACTACCTACAATTACCTACAATTAACCTAACACTACACTATCAATAAATTAATTAAACACAATTGCTACAAATAAATACAATTAAATAAACTATCTAAAGTACAAAAAATAAAAAAGAACTAAGTTACAGAAAATAAAAAAATATTTACAAACATAAGAAAAATATTACAACAATTTTAAACTAATTACACCTACTCTAAGCCCCCTAATAAAATAACAAAGACCCCCAAAATAAAAAATTCCCTACCCTATTCTAAAATACAAAAATTACAAGCTCTTTTACCTTACCAGCCCTGAACAGGGCCCTTTGCGGGGCATGCCCCAAGAATTTCAGCTCTTTTGCATGTAAAAAAAAACATACAATACCCCCCCCCCAACATTACAACCCACCACCCACATACCCCTAATCTAACCCAAACCCCCTTAAATAAACCTAACACTAATCCCCTGAAGATCTTCCTACCTTGTCTTCACCATCCAGGTATCACCGATCCGTCCTGGCTCCAAGATCTTCATCCAACCCAAGCGGGGGTTGGCGATCCATAATCCGGTGCTCCAAAGTCTTCCTCCTATCCGGCAAGAAGAGGACATCCGGACCGGCAAACATCTTCTCCAAGCGGCATCTTCTATGTTCTTCCATCCGATGACGACCGGCTCCATCTTGAAGACCTCCAGCGCGGATCCATCCTCTTCTTCCGACGACTAGACGACGAATGACGGTTCCTTTAAGGGACGTCATCCAAGATGGCGTCCCTCGAATTCCGATTGGATGATAGGATTCTATCAGCCAATCGGAATTAAGGTAGGAATTTTCTGATTGGCTGATGGAATCAGCCAATCAGAATCAAGTTCAATCCGATTGGCTGATCCAATCAGCCAATCAGATTGAGCTCGCATTCTATTGGCTGTTCCGATCAGCCAATAGAATGCGAGCTCAATCTGATTGGCTGATTGGATCAGCCAATCGGATTGAACTTGATTCTGATTGGCTGATTCCATCAGCCAATCAGAATATTCCTACCTTAATTCCGATTGGCTGATAGAATCCTATCAGCCAATCGGAATTCGAGGGACGCCATCTTGGATGACGTCCCTTAAAGGAACCGTCATTCGTCGTCTAGTCGTCGGAAGAAGAGGATGGATCCGCGCTGGAGGTCTTCAAGATGGAGCCGGTCGTCATCGGATGGAAGAACATAGAAGATGCCGCTTGGAGAAGATGTTTGCCGGTCCGGATGTCCTCTTCTTGCCGGATAGGAGGAAGACTTTGGAGCACCGGATTATGGATCGCCAACCCCCGCTTGGGTTGGATGAAGATCTTGGAGCCAGGACGGATCGGTGATACCTGGATGGTGAAGACAAGGTAGGAAGATCTTCAGGGGATTAGTGTTAGGTTTATTTAAGGGGGTTTGGGTTAGATTAGGGGTATGTGGGTGGTGGGTTGTAATGTTGGGGGGGGGGTATTGTATGTTTTTTTTTACATGCAAAAGAGCTGAAATTCTTGGGGCATGCCCCGCAAAGGGCCCTGTTCAGGGCTGGTAAGGTAAAAGAGCTTGTAATTTTTGTATTTTAGAATAGGGTAGGGAATTTTTTATTTTGGGGGTCTTTGTTATTTTATTAGGGGGCTTAGAGTAGGTGTAATTAGTTTAAAATTGTTGTAATATTTTTCTTATGTTTGTAAATATTTTTTTATTTTCTGTAACTTAGTTCTTTTTTATTTTTTGTACTTTAGATAGTTTATTTAATTGTATTTATTTGTAGCAATTGTGTTTAATTAATTTATTGATAGTGTAGTGTTAGGTTAATTGTAGGTAATTGTAGGTAGTTTATTTAATTATTTTATTGATAGGGTAGTGTTAGGTTTAATTATATCTTAGGTTAGGATTTATTTTACAGGTAAATTTGTAATTATTTTAACTAGGTAACTATTAAATAGTTCTTAACTATTTAATAGCTATTGCACCTGGTTAAAATAAATACAAAGTTACCTGTAAAATAAATATTAATCCTAAAATAGCTATAATATAATTATAATTTATATTGTAGCTATATTAGGATTTATTTTACAGGTAAGTATTTAGCTTTAAATAGGAATCATTTATTTAATAAGAGTTAATTTATTTCGTTAGATAAAAATTATATTTAACTTAGGGGGGTGTTAGTGTTAGGGTTAGACTTAGCTTTAGGGGTTAATACATTTATTAGAATAGCGGTGAGCTCCGGTCGGCAGATTAGGGGTTAATAATTGAAGGTAGGTGTCGGCGATGTTAGGGAGGGCAGATTAGGGGTTAATACTATTTATGATAGGGTTAGTGAGGCGGATTAGGGGTTAATAACTTTATTATAGTAGCGCTCAGGTCCGCTCGGCAGATTAGGGGTTAATAAGTGTAGGTAGGTGTCGGCGACGTTGTGGGGGGCAGATTAGGGGTTAATAAATATAACATAGGGGTCGGCGATGTTAGGGGCAGCAGATTAGGGGTACATAGGGATAACGTAGGTGGCGGCGATTTGCGGTCGGAAGATTAGGGGTTAATTATTTTAAGTAGCTTGCGGCGACGTTGTGGGGGGCAAGTTAGGGGTTAATAAATATAATATAGGGGTCGGCGGGGTTAGGGGCAGCAGATTAGGGGTACATAAGTATAACGTAGGTGGCGGCGGTTTACGGAGCGGCAGATTAGGGGTTTAAAAGTGTAATGCAGGGGTCAGCGATAGCGGGGGCGGCAGATTAGGGGTTAATAAGTGTAAGGTTAGGGGTGTTTAGACTCGGGGTACATGTTAGAGTGTTAGGTGCAGACGTAGGAAGTGTTTCCCCATAGGAAACAATGGGGCTGCGTTAGGAGCTGAACGCTGCTTTTTTGCAGGTGTTAGGTTTTTTTTCAGCTCAAACTGCCCCATTGTTTCCTATGGGAGAATCGTGCACGAGCACGTTTTTGAGGCCGGCCGCGTCCGTAAGCAACTCTGGTATCGAGAGTTGCATTTGCGGTAAATATGCTCTACGCTCCTTTTTTGGAGCCTAACGCAGCATTTGTTTGAACTCTCGATACCAGAGTTAAATTTATGGTGCGGCCAGAAAAAAACCCGCGGAGCGTTAACAGCCCTTTTACCGCCAAACTCCAAATCTAGCCGGAAGTGATTACAAACATTAAGAAACAGGGACTATATATATACTATAAAGCTTTAACAGCATTTTCTACCTCTCTTGCCATATTTTTCTAAGCAGATAAGGGGAAAGGGAAAAGACAAAATAAAATCTCATTGGCATAACTTTGCAAAACACAGCATGGCAGCCAGAAGACAAAATAAACCAGCAACTCCACTCAAAACAGTAGCTGTGCAGGATTTCTTTAAACTTTCTAAAGGAGATAAAACCAAAGATAAAGGAGACATATTACCAGAAGAGGAAATGGAGTCTGATGGGGAATCAATAATAGCTGAGGAATCCCATGCCCCAGCCACTAAAGCTGACATTACCAATCTAGTCTCTAAACAGGACATCACTTCAATTTTTGATAAGATGTGGGAGAAAATGGACACACTTCAGACTACTGTAACAAACAGTTTAGCTGAGATTAAGAACGATATCACTAGTCTGGGCACAAGGGTTGAGTCCCTGGAGGAAAAGGAGGAGACCATGGAGGAAGAGATAACAGCAGTCTTGCAACAAATTTCTGAACAAAAACAAGAACTAGCAGAAGTTAATGAAAAATTAGAAGACCTAGAAAATAGGAATAGAAGATGTAATATTCGACTAAAAGGTATTCCGGAATCCATAACAACACCAGATCTATCTTCCTATTTACTACAACTCTTTCAAGCAGTCACAGGATCTTCGGAGGAAGGAAAGTTTCAGATGGAAAGAGCTCATAGAGCTCTGAGAGCTAAACCGAGGGACACGGAACCTCCAAGGGATGTGTTCACCAAACTACTGAGATTTCCTGAAAAAGAGGAGATCATGCTGGCGGCGAGGAAAAACCCTACCTTCAAGTTCAGGGACTGTTGTACAACTATATCAGGATTTATGTGTCAAGACACTACAAAAAAGGTCTTCCCTTCGTCCTCTAACACAGTTATTGCGGAAGAACCAGATCATATACAGATGGGGATTCCCCTTTGCCCTCCATATACACCACGAAGGGAAAACAATTACGCTCAAAGATAAACAAGATGTTCCAGGGATCTGTCAGATACTTAAACTAGAGTGCCCAGAGGATCCTGATAATCAACAGGATAACAACAGAAGACCCCCTCGACAACAGAGAGGAATCCAACAAACTGAGAGATGGACAAAAGTTCCCAAAAGAAAACAAAGACCTTGAAGGACTAACCAGAGACAAAAATGTGACGGTATTTATGTAGACATTTGTGCTTCTAATCCTTCTCCTACAATAAGGAGGAGAGTACATAATCTGGGGGCATAATGTTTACGATTCACTGTAAGCCTATGATGGTAAATAGGTGACACAGGTGTGAGCCCCCTGATGTGGGGTAGGATCCAGTTTATGCAATGTGAATTGTTTGAAATTCTTTGACATCAGTTGATTAGGTTAATTACAATAGATAAAAGATGAATAGGTATTAATTCAAATCTGCTATATCTAATGTTATACAGTTTATACCCAGGGCAAGATAAGCCAGTTCGCTTAGTTTCTAGAGCACTCATGTTTTAATATGTATAGGGTGCAATCCAGCAGTTTTTGTTAACATAACTACACATCCAACTAAAGTGAAATGTTTGGGTGGAAGTTAAAACACCAGACAAATATTAATGTTGTATATACGATTGTGACTATGTTTAAAATTGGGTTATTTTTTTTTATTTCAAGTTCCGTTGAGCAGTATAATGAAAAATTTTCTCTCCAGAAAACTGAAAATCAGAATAACAAAAACAGAAGTGAGGATAAGGAGGACGTACTATTCAGGTATAGGGGGATGAGGAGGGGGGATACTACATATGGCAGCTAAGTTACATATCATATCCCACAATGTACGGGGACTAAACACAGACACAAAAAGGAAAACAGCGATCACACAATACTTAAACTTGGGGGCCAAAATCATATTCCTCCAGGAGACACATTTCGTCCAACAGCAAATCCCTAGATACTGGTCAAAACATTTTCAGCAACATTTTCATGCCACCGCTGATAGCAAAAAAAGGGGGGTATCTATCCTCATACACAACTCACTCCAATTCACTAAGGAAGAGATCATAAAGGACAAGGAGGGAAGGTATATTATAGTAAGGGGTAATTTACAGGGAGCACAGGTCACACTGTGCAACATATACGCTCCTAACGAACAACAACATACCTTTTTTACAAACCTATCCCACATCCTGACTCAATGGTCGCAAACAAAAATTATTTTAGCAGGTGACTTTAATATAAACTTAAGTACAACTAGGAAGGACACTTCATCCAAAATTTCTAGCAAACAGTTAAGACTAAACTCTATCTCTAAATCCATTAGAGACACACTAGAGAGCCACAATATTTTCGATACATGGACAACACTATATGGCCAGACCTCGGACCATACATATTACTCACCTGCACACAAATTATACACTAAACTGGACTATATTTACATTAGCCAAATTCTGCTACCTAACCTAACATTTTCAAAAATTCATGCCTCAGTATGGTCTGACCATTCTATTATACAAATACAACTAGACGGCATAATAAATGTAAACAGACAGAGATCATGGACGTATGATCCAGTGCTCTTAAAACAGCCAAACATACAATCTGCAATTCTCGGACACCTTAAAGAGTACTGGAGTATAAACACTAATTCCCTAAGCAGTCCGAGCATTATATGGGCAGCCCATAAGCCATTCATTAGAGGCATGTTGATCAAAGAAAATACAAAACACCTGAAAAAGATTAGAAGTACGGTAGACACCCTACAGCGAGACATTGAGGACTTAGAGAGAACACATAGATCCACCAAGACCCAAGCAATTTTAGAACAATTAACACAAAAAAGGAAAGACCTGAATAAAATCTTAAATGATAACTCCCTTAGAGCACTACATAAACTGAAAACATTTTACTTTCTACACGCAAATAAACCTGACAGATATCTAGCCCATAAGCTGAGGGAAAGGACAAAAATTATGTCCATCCGACAAATACAAAAAACAGACGGGACAGTAACATCAAACCCACAAGAAATTACAGATTGCTTCGCACAATATTATGAGACGCTCTATAATGGACATACAGCACAACATACCACTCAAACAGAACTTATCAAGTCCCAACTTTTAGAGAAAGCAGATATGCCCAAATTAGATAAAGAAGGGGTAGAGGCGATGGAGGCAGAGATTACAATGCAGGAAATTAGTCTAGCAATAAAAGACCTCAAAAATGGCAAAGCGCCCGGACCAGACGGGTTTTCGGGAGAATACTACAAATTTTACAAAACAAATCTGTTACCACATATACATAAATTTTGTAATGATATTTTGGGGGGGTGCCCAGATCCCACCAGACCTACTAAGAGCTAAGATAGTAGTAATCCCGAAACCAGGAAAAAACCCTAAACTACCCCAAAATTATAGGCCAATTTCGTTAATTAACCAAGATGTGAAAATTTTCACAAAAATTTTGGCGAATAGACTAAAGCTATATCTCCCCTCACTGATTCACCCCGACCAAGTCGGTTTCATTAAGGATAGGGAAGCCCCTGACAATGTACGACGTACTATAGCCCTGGTGGAGTATTTGGAGAAAACGGAAACGCCTTCTCTGCTCCTTTCACTGGACGCGGAGAAGGCGTTTGACAGGGTGGACTGGTTATACATGCTAGACATTCTAAAACATGTGGGATTCGGAGACAAATTCATTAAGGCAATAAAGAGTCTATATTCAGCACCTACAGCTACGATAAGAGCAGCAGGGTATCAATCAAGGCCCATTAATATATTAAATGGCACACGACAGGGATGTCCGTTGTCGCCCCTTTTGTTTGCCCTTTGCGTGGAGCCTTTAGCAGCTGGCATTAGGACCAACACAGATATTAAGGGAATCCAACTAGAAAAGGGGGAACACAAATTAACTTTATTCGCGGACGATATTTTACTTACGCTCACAAAACCTTTGAGGTCCCTCCCTAATCTGTATCAATTAATAGATGAATTCTCCAGGGTCTCGGGGTTCAAAATTAACTCAGACAAATGTGAGGCTCTCCCATTGTCAATACCGACGCATACACAAAAATTAATAGAAGCCAATTTCGACTTTAAATGGGCTAAAAACGCAATTAAATACCTGGGGGTACAAATTACATCCTCAACGGAAACCTTATACAAAGCAAATTATCCTCCTCTCTTTAAAACTATAAGAAACGATATAAGAAAGTGGCGGAAGGGCAGTTTTTCATGGTACGGTAGACTAGTGGCAGTAAAGATGAATGTGCTTCCAAGATTGCTATATCTGTTTAGAGCTCTACCTATCAAAGTCCCGCAAAAGGATCTGGAAGATTTGCAGTCAGAAATAATTAGATTTATAAGAGGCAATAAAGCGGCCAGAATTGCTGCACACATACTCAAACAGCATAAACACTTAGGAGGCATAGGTGTGCCCAATTTGGTGGACTATTATCAGGCAGCCAGATTAGCACAGACTACATTAATAGTTAAGGGCTGCAGAGGTCTTACATGGCCTGGCATTGAAGCAGACATAGGAGGCTATAGTAACCCAATAGACATCATATGGAACCCCAATACGCAAACACAGAAGTCACAGCAAAAACTGAAGATCACAGAGGAAACTAAGCAGCTATGGCATCACTTGACTAAAACACTGAAACTCATTCCACAGCAATCCACGACAATACCACTTAGAGCACTGATACACATAGATTTTCAGAGACAAGTAGCCAAATGGGAGAATAAGGGACTCTACAGAGTAGCGGACGTCTTAGATAAAGGAAAAATTATGACATATACACAGATAAAAGAAAAAATACACCCAGTCACTTTACCATGGTTTTTATATCTCCAGGTATCCAGTGCAATTAACAAATATAGGCAAGGCCATATACCCGCTACACTCACTACTCTAGAACAGCTTACAAAATCATCAGATAGGGGAAAAAAAGTAATATCGCGGTTATATTTAGCGCTGCAGGAAGCCAAAAACAAAACAAAACCGAAGTTACATGAGAACTGGGAAATAGACTTAGAAGCTCGGTACGAGAAAGAGGAATGGCGGAACATTTATGCTAGTATCAGTAAGGGATTAATAGGAGCAGACCTCATAGAGAACGCACTTAAGACTTCATATCGATGGTATCTCACACCTTTGAAATCGTCACATTACACTCCTCAGGATAGCAGATCATGTTACAGGGGATGTTCAGAGATTGGATCCTATATCCATATGTGGTGGGATTGTCCAAAAATAAAACCTACATGGCATAAACTTGAAAACCTCCTCATAAAAATGTTAGGAGATACATTTAAGCTAACAGCATCACAGGCTTTACTACATGTCCCACAGGAATCGTTAAATTCGGCGGTTAATACACTGATTAACATATTATGTACAGCCACAAGACTCTGTATAGCCAGGTACTGGAAGGTAGGGGCGCCAGGATGGTCGGAAGTAATAGATAAAATAGAAGGCATTTATGCAATGTCTGAGTCAGCAGCATGGATACAGAGCAAGATGGGGCACTTTCAGAATATTTGGGTTCATTGGATAATGAATAAACACGGAGCTCGTAGGATTACTGATCTGGGTCCGGAGGGAACACAGAATGCTTAAGGGAATAAAAGCTTAGGGCCGTAATACTCCTCATCCATCAGAAAAACAGTTAGTGTGAGAGAATAAACAGTGGTAACAAATACCGAAATCAAAAAGGAAAAATGTAGATAATAAAGTAAGAGACATTATAGACTGCTCAACGGGAAGAATTAATGTTTTAATTTTGTTAAACATTTGGTTTGTTGTTAAAGTTAGAGGGGAGGGGGGGAGGGGAGGGGATAGTTATACAAAAATAAAGGATGTTGACACCGTAAAGCATAGATTGACCATTGTTAAAATCTAAAATGCTATTGTCATGATTGATATGTTGTGATACGTACCAATAAAAAATATTTCAACCTAAAATAGTAAATAAATAGTAAATTGTCCCCAAAGTAATTGTTAAAATATACTTACATAATAGAGGCACATGTTTTTTTTTTAAGATAAGATGGATAAAGATGGCTTAAAAAGATGACACGTGGTATATATTAAATAATGCTGTCAGTACACTCTGATTCCCTACCACAATTTTCTGCCACTCAGAAATAAAAAGTATAAATAAAGGGGACTTCCGGTGGGTGGGCGCAAGAGGAAGACGCAGCTTACAGAGCTCTGAGCGTGTACCTGAATTATCGAAATAAAAATCGGTAATTTTAAGCCCAAACAAGTCACTTTCCTTGACAGGGGGGCACCTTAACCTGTCCGGACATAGTGTGACAAGGAGCGACAATACCTGCTCCCCTGCTGAAAAGTCAAAATACGAGGAGGACGGAACATCGGGAGAAGTGCAGCAGATTTACAGCCGCGGCAATGAGCAGAGCTTAAACCAGAGACATAAATACCTCAAAAACTGTTGGCGGTTGGCCGCATATTGCCAGGTGAGGACCATATCTGTGGGAAGCAATAACAAAAGCCTAAGTCTGCTCAGGTCAGTAGCGGTGCATACCGCGGCGGCCATCTTAAGTCTATCTGCGCAGTCATCTTTGCAGGGAGTAGCGCCCATTACAAACTTCCATAAAGGGACATTTGCGCTACAGAATTTTGCCCTACACTTGAGATTTAATACTCTCCCTACAGAGAAGCCAGCAGCCCTGAGCAGCAACCAATATAGGGGGTTAAAAGACGCAGGAAAGTAACTGTGACTGCACCACGTGGCCCACACCTGAACACTCATAACTATAGGGACGCCACAGAGACCTAGCAGGTCGGAGCACAGGGTTGTGGAGAAGCGGAGGGGCACTTTTGAAGCTACAAGGGGACCAACTACCAGATAATAACTGAGACCTACCCTCATTAAACACTGCAATTATTTGAAAGTTGGGGAATAGGGAGGTAATCGATTCTGAAAACACAGACCCACAGACTGATTTTTCTAATAGACTTCTGTATGGACCTGCATTATATCATGATGGACTAGAGTCCTGAAGCCTCCCCCCTATGACCCCCCCGCCTCTATACCCCCCCCCCCCAAAACATCATCTCAGTTTAACTTGTCTGCGTAACATAGGAGTGGGTGAGTGAGAGACTTTCTGCTGAACTAGTGGAGTGGGTAGTACAAAATCTCAGCACCTGCATGCAAAGATATTATACTCCATACAATAAAAAAACTGGCAAGATGTCCAAGCAACAACGCCAGCAGGACAGGAGACAGAAAAGTCAGGCAGAGGTACACACGCCATTAAATCCAGACGACACATTGCCAAACCCTGCATCGCAGGACATTCACCCAATAGGCTCTCAATTATCTGCGCTGTTCTTGCCAAAGATTGAGCAGTTACAAACAGGCCTAGACACCCTCTCCTCAGACTTTAAGGTCTTTTCAACAATATTAGCAACTGTGGAACAAAAGGTGGCAGATACAGAGACACAGCAAAGGGAATCTGCGATAAGTATCACACGACTACAAAGGCAGAACAAATTGTTACACGAAAAATTAGACAACTTAGAAAACAGGTCCCGACGTAACAATGTCAGGGTGGTGGGTCTCCCAGAAGCTGTGCCAAACGCTTCGCTGGTGGACTTTGCAGAAAACATCTTACCCAAACTACTTGGCATTTCAAACAACCACACCCCTTGTATTGTGGAAAGGGCACATAGGGTTGGAGCAATGGTGCACAATAATGAGCAGAGGTCGTCACCAAGACAAGTGATGATAAAATATCTTAACTTTAAAGATAAAACCCTGATCCTTAAAGCATACAGGCAGACACCAGAATTGAAATATGAGGACACAAGACTCCACCTTTTCCAGGATTATTCGGCAGAAGTAGCCAAGAAAAGAAGAGAATTCTCTCCTTATTGCAGGGAGTTGTTGGAGAAGGGGGAGTCGGTGGCTTTGCTCTATCCAGCTCGACTCAAATTGCAGACCGCCCATGGCCCAAAGTTTTTTGAAAACACTACACAACTGCAAGTTTTCATGAAGTCCAGGAACCATTGCAGAGTAGAACAGAGGGAAGCTGAATATATTGAAGAAGTAGAGGCGTAGGGGCATATGGCTTGCCAGGTGTTACCTTATGCCTCATTCAAAATCCTTTTTCTTATGCCTCCTATTGAAATGCACCTTCCTGCTGTTGCACTGTTTTTTGTTGTGTGTGTTGTTTGTTTTTACTCACTCTTTAACTTCACAGCTTTGAAGAGAACTTTATGAAACTGAGGACAAATGCTCTATGCGGTGTCTCGCATATTTGTGAAGCACTAAGATATATCCTTTTACACTTGGGGGGGTGGGGGAGAGAGGGGGGGAGATCTGTTGAATGTGTTACAGGTTACAGATTATTTTGTTTGATTATTCTACTGTTGACAAGATTTTGTTTGTCTAGATAATTCTGAACTGGTTCATCACTGTGCGCCACTAATTTATTGACCTCTGTCTTACTACATAGCAGGTATCCTCCGATCGAGCACATCTAACTACCCTCCTACATTCTTTGAAGGGGAGGAAACCCTGGGGTGTCAGAACTGTAAGTAACAACATTGCAAGCATCAGGGAAACAGCTTCCCAGCCACTCTTAGAGAATCATATACACTATGCATAAGGAATCTAGAGGTAAGAACGCATACACCCTACATTGAAGATGGGGACACATGTCATATCATGGAATGTGGGAGGGATAACATCGCCCATCAAGAGAAAAGCCATACTAAAATATTTAAATTCTAGAAAAGCAGATATCGCAATCCTTGAAGAGACCCATTTGAAGCCAAGCGAACACTTGAAATTAAAACAGGGATGGGTGGGGGAAGTCATCTACACCAACTATGAAAGCAGTAGGGCAAGGGGGGTAGCAGTCTTATTCAGCAACAACTTAAACTACACAATCACCCAGAGAGTAATAGACCCACAGGGAAGATATGTACTGCTCAAACGTGTACTAAATGGATCACCATTACTGATAGGGGGAGTATATGGACCCCACACGCAAAAAAAAGAATTCTGGAGCGCTCTTAGAGCTTGCCTTTTGCAGATGGCTGACGTTCCAATAATACTGGGAGGGGATTATAACCTGACCCCACAAACACCTGCAGATAGATACCTCAACCCGAATAGGGCACCTCTGACCTCTACCACAGCTAAATACTCAAAGATAGACACTACTATATTTCGTAGGTTTTGCAATGCGCTCCTTCTCTCTGACATCTGGAGGGATAAGAACCCGGAGGCCAGAGATTACACATGTGTCACCCCTGCAAAAGACACGTTCTCACGCATAGACTATTTTCTGGTTTCTGGGTCCTTGATCTCTGGGATGGAATCAGCCAATCAGAATCAAGTTCAATCCGATCCAATCGGATTGAGCTCGCATTCTATTGGCTGATCGGAACAGCCAATAGAATGCGAGCTCAATCTGATTGGCTGATCGGATCAGCCAATCGGATTGAACTTGATTCTGATTGGCTGATTCCATTTTCCTACCTTAATTCCGATTGGCTGATAGAATCCTATCAGCCAATTGGAATTCGAGGGACGCCATCTTGGATGACGTCCCTTAAAGGAGCCTTCATTCGTCGGTAGTCCGTCGGGCCAGCAGGATGTTCCGCGTCGGAGGTCTGCAAGATGGATCCGGAAGAAAGAAGATTGAAGATGCCGTTGATAGAAGACTTCAGCCGGATCATGGACCTCTTCAGCTCCCGCTTGGATGAAGACTTCAGCCGGATCATGGACCTCTTCAGCCCCCCGCTTGGGCTTGGATCACGACATCGGAGGAGCTCTTCTGGATCGATCAGTGAACCTGGTATGGTGAAGATAAGGTAGGAAGATCTTCAGGGGCTTAGTGTTAGGTTTATTTAAGGGGGGTTTGGGTTAGATTAGGGGTATGTGGGTGGTGGGTTGTATTGTTGGGGGGGGTATTGTATGTGTTTTTTTTAAAGGCAAAAGAGCTGAATTCTTTGGGGCATGCCCCACAAAGGGCCCTGTTCAGGGCTGGTAAGGTAAAAGAGCTTTGAACTTTTGCAATTTAGAATAGGGTAGGGCATTTTTTTATTTTGGGGGTCTTTGTTATTTTATTAGGGGGCTTAGAGTAGGTGTAATTAGTTTAAAATTGTTGTAATTTTTTTCTAATGTTTGTAAATATTTTTTTATTTTTTGTAACTTAGTTCTTTTTTATTTTTTGTACTTTAGTTAGTTTATTTAATTGTATTTATTTGTAGGAATTGTATTCAATTTATTTATTGATAGTGTAGTGTTAGGTTTAATTGTAGATAATTGTAGGTATTTTATTTAATTAATTTATTGATAGTGTAGTGTTAGGTTTAATTGTAACTTAGGTTAGGATTTATTTTACAGGTAATTTTGTAATTATTTTAACTATTTTAGCTATTAAATAGTTCTTAACTATTTAATAGCTATTGTACCTGGTTAAAATAAATACAAAGTTACCTGTAAAATAAATATAAATCCTAAAATAGCTATAATATAATTATAATTTATATTGTAGCTATATTAGGATTTATTTTTAAGGTAAGTATTTAGCTTTAAATAGGAATAATTTATTTAATAAGAGTTAATTTATTTCGTTAGATTTAAATTATATTTAACTTAGGGGGGTGTTAGTGTTAGGGTTAGACTTAGCTTTAGGGGTTAATACATTTATTAGAATAGCAGTGAGCTCCTGTCGACAGATTAGGGGTTAATACTTGAAGTTAGGTGTCGGCAATGTTAGGGAGGGCAGATTAGGGTTAATACTATTTATTATAGGGTTATTGAGGCGGGAGTGAGGCGGATTAGGGGTTAATACATTTATTATAGTAGCGCTCAGGTCCGGTCGGTAGATTAGGGGTTAATAAGTGTAGTTAGGTGGAGGCGACGTTGGGGGCGGCAGATTAGGGGTTAATAAATATAATATAGGGGTCGGCGATGTTAGGGCAGCAGATTAGGGGTACATAGGGATAATGTAGGTGGCGGGGGTGTACGGAGCGGCAAATTAGGCGTTAAAAATAATATGCAGGGGTCAGCGATAGCGGGGGCGGCAGATTAGGGGTTAATAAGTGTAAGGTTAGGGGTGTTTAGACTCGGGGTACATGTTAGAGTGTTAGGTGCAGACGTAGGAAGTGTTTCCCCATAGCAAACAATGGGGCTGCATTAGGAGCTGAATGCGGCTTTTTTGCAGGTGTTAGGTTTTTTTTCAGCTCAAACAGCCCCATTGTTTTCTATGGGGGAATCGTGCACGAGCACGTTTTTGAAGCTGGCCGCGTCCGTAAGCAACTCTGGTATCGAGAGTTGAAGTTGCGTTAAATATGCTCTACGCTCCTTTTTTGGAGCCTAACGCAGCCATTCTGTGGACTCTCAATACTAGAGTTATTTTAAAGGTGCGGCCAGAAAAAAGCCAGCGTTAGCTACGCGGGTCGTTACCGACAAAACTCTAAATCTAGCCGTACAATTCTAAAAGATACAGTTTATCTTACATAATAATCAAGCCTTAAATATAAATATGGACTCCCAAGCCATAAAAACAGAGTTTGAAACCTTAAACCAAAAAGTTGATTATTTGGCAAGAGCGCTCACAGACCTACAAGCTGAGAACACTGCTTTAAAAAATGTTTATAAGGAAATAATAACTCCTAGAAATCTAGACCCTCCTGAACCACATATTAACCTTCCTGCAGTCTTTTCAGGAAAGAGGTCAGATTTCAGAGACTTCAAAAATTCTTGTTTGCTGCTTTTTTCTATGAAACCCCGCACCTATCATACAGAAAAAATAAAGGTGTGTACTGTTATTTCATACTTAACAGGGGAACCCAGGACCTGGGCTAACCGTTTTTTTTTTAATCCAGTGATGAGATTTTGAATTCACTTGATGCATTTTTTTTTCTTAATGGCATCACTTTATGAAGATGCCAACACACAAATAAATGCAGAAACCAAACTTAGATCTCTCAGACAGGGAAAACGTCCTGTTGAGGATTATGTCACAGAATACCAGATGTGGGCCACAGATACATTGTGGAACGACATCACATTAAGAAATCAATTCAGGCTTGGGCTTAATGACATCTTAAAAGATGAAATCTCCAGAGTAGAGATGCCTGAGACCCTAACAGGACTTATTAAGCTGGCAATCACCTTAGACCGCAGGTTAAGGGAACGCCGCACTGAGAGACTGACTTCAGACTCCTCATTTAAAAGACCAACTGCTACCTATATCGACAGAAACACACCAGTAAGTGTCCCCATGGAGATTGGCATTATCAAGGCTCCCCTCACACCAGAGGAAAAAGCAAGGAGACGCACCTCTAATCTATGTCTTTATTGCGCTAGTAAAGATCATACAGTGGGTACTTGTCCCATTCTACAATGTACTAAGAAGGGTAAGCCATCCCATATCTATACTGTATCCCTGCAGAAACAGACTCATGCACTTACCGTTTTTCTATCTTTGCAGTGGGATCAACATCAGTTCAAGACCGAAGCTGTTATTGACTCTGGCGCATATGGTTGTTTTATGGATGCTTCCTTTGTCAGAAAAAATAAAATACCTATAATTTCAAAGCAAAACCCTCTTTTTATTAAGGTAATAGATGGATCTTTAATCCAGAAAGGACCGGTAACACACCACACCATCCCACTATTGTTACAGACAGAAGAGGGTCATGTTGAATTTCAAAGCTTTGACATCATACCCACAGCCATTCACACAGTCATCTTAGGTTTACCCTGGTTGGTAAAACACAATCCTAGTATCAACTGGGAAAAATGTAACATACATTTCACATCTGAGTTCTGTAAAAACACATGCTTCCCACAACAGACTATAGCTACACTACAGACTACCATACCTCCTGAGTACCAGGACTTATCTGATGTGTTCAATATCAAAGAGGCTGAGACCTTACCACCCCATAGGACTTTCGACTGTCCGATTGATTTAGTTCCAAGTTTTGCTGCCCCCTTTGGTAAAATATACCCACTATCACAACAAGAGCTACAATATCTCAGAGACTACCTAGATGAAAACCTTAGAAAAGGCTTTATAGTACCTTCTGTATCTCCCGCAGCAGCGGGTATATTTTTTGTAAAGAACAAAGATCAAACATTAAGGCCAATTATAGATTATAGAGCTCTGAATGCTTTAACCATTAAAAACCGGTATCCACTTCCACTCATCCCTGAACTCCTTGAGCGCCTTAACGGTGCGTCTATATTTACTAAATTAGACCTCCAGGGGGCATATAATTTTTGCTGTTTTTTGCACCTGTTCTACAACCTGTTTTTGCACTACTGTGCTTACCACTTTTTAATCTATCTTGTATGATTTTAACAAGTTTGGAATAAAATTGAACTTTTATATATCTGTGGGCTTGGAGCGCTTATTTTTCCCTACATTGGATGGACGGCATATAATTTGATCAGGATTAAAGATGGGGATGAGTGGAAGACTGCGTTCAGAACCCGCTACGGGCTATTTGAATACAGAGTCATGCCCTTTGGCCTGTGCAATGCCCCAGGTACTTTCCAATATTTAAAGATCTCATTGATATCTGCGTAATAATATACTTAGACGATATACTGATTTACTCCAGAACAACATCTGAACACATAAAACATGTTAGGTGGGTGTTGACACGTTTACGCGAACATAGATTGTTCGCTAAATTAGAGAAGTGTTTATTCCACGTGCATGAGATAAAGTTTCTTGGGTATATCATCACACCAGATAGGATTCAAATGGATCCAGAAAAATTATCTGCAATAAAAGATTGGCCACAACCTAAAACAGTGAGAGCTGTGCAACGCTTTTTGGGTTTTGCCAACTTTTATCGCAAATTTATATTCAACTTCTCAGCTATTGTGAAACCTCTGACCAATCTAACAAAAACTAATACAAAGTTCTTTTGGTCAACAGAAGCCGATGCATCTTTTAAACTCTTGAAAGAGAAATTTTCATCAGCACCCATCTTGTCAATCCCTGATCATACTTGTGAATTTATAGTAGAAACAGATGCATCAGACATTGGCATAGGAGCAATCCTTTCCCAAAGAACTAGTACAGATACTACGCTTCATCCAGTTGCCTACTATTCAAGAGTTTTGCAACCTGCAGAACTAAATGATACGATTGGCGACAAGGAACTGTTGGCCATTAAGACTGCTTTAGAAGTCTGGAGACATATCTTAGAAGGTACTAACATACCATTCACAATATACACTGATCATAAAAATCTTCAATATTTACGTCAGAGTAGAACCCTCTCGTCACGACAGGTCCATTGAGCATTATTCCTTGACAGCTTTAACTTTGTAATAACATACAGACCAGGACCTTTAAATTCTAGAGCTGATGCTCTTTCACGTGTATATGAACAAAATCAAAAGACAGAACATAACATGTGTCTCATACCTCCAGACAAAATTATAGGTAACCTCACACCATTTGAAAATGATATCCTCAAAGCTCTTCAAACTGATGACATACCAGACATCCCACAACTACAAAAAGACAAAACAGGACTTTATACTTACCATGACAAGATCTATATACCTACACTACTTAGGACTTATATCTTGCAACAATTCCATGATAACCCCCTTTCTGGACACCAAGGTATATATAAGACTAAGGAAGCAATTCAGAGATATTTTTGGTTGCCTAAGATGGCAGATGCCATTCAACAGTACATAGTATCATGTACAGTCTGTGCTAGAAATAAAACTCAGAAACTAAAGCCCATTGGACTACTCACACCTATACCAATTCCGGAGATTCCTTGGACAATAATTTCAATGGATTTTATAGTGGAATTGCCAGTATCTCAAAACCATATCACCATTATGGTGGTGGTCGACCATCTCACGAAATTAGCACATTTTGTTCCCCTACCGTCTTTGCCATCTGCAACTGACACCGCAGACGCATTCATAAAACATATAGTACGTCTCCATGGAATCCCTCAATCCATCATAACAGACCGAGGGACTCCGTTCACTTCACATTTTTGGAAAGCTTTATGTTCAGTTCTACGAATACGACCTAGATTAACAACTTCTTACCATCCTCAGGCTAATGGTTTAACCGAACAAATTAACGGGATTTTAGAACAGTATCTTCGTTGCTATATAACACATTTGCAAGACAATTGGTACTCTCTTCTCCCTCTAGATGAATATTCATACAACAACTCAATATCAGCCTCGACTAAAGTCAGTCCATTCTATGCTACCTATGGTTACCACCCACAAAGCATTCCACTTTTGCGTATAGGTTCTACTTCACCAGCAGCCACTTCATATCTCATCAATCTCCAGGACTCTCTTATCTTACTAAAGGAACATCTACAGGTTGCCAAAGCCTCACAGAAACATTACTACGATTTAAGACACAGAGATAGTCCGAATTACAAATTAGGTGATTTGGTATGGCTATCCACAAAATATATGAAATTATCTGTTCCTTCAAGGAAGTTGGCTAACCAATACATTGGCCCCTTTCCTATAAAGAAGATACTCAATCCAACCTCTGTGACCCTACAACTGCCACCTAGATACAAGGTGCATCCCACGTTTCATGTGTCTTTGCTGAAACCATATACATCCAGCACCTTTAGGGGCAGGGCGAAAAGAATCACCTCCGCCCATTCACTTGGATGACCATGACGAATTTGAGTTGGATTCTATACTCGACTCCCGTATATACCATGGTCATTTGGAGTACCTCCTCCGTTGGAAGGGCTACGGTCCTGAGGAGGATTCCTGGGTACCCAGGTCTCATGTTCATGCTATAAAGGAGAAAAGCAGCACCTGTGGTTGTATTGTTGCGTTGCTAACTCCAAACACCCCTTTTATGTATAGCACCTGCTACAATTTCCAAAACCTCACAATGGCCCCCAAAAGTTCCGTTATACATTCATACGACCTGTATTCCGTTGTGGCGCTGATTCTGGGGACCCACCAAAACCTTCTGGGCTCCAGATCCCCTCTCTCCGTATTCTGTGTATCAACAGTGATGGCCTGGAGGTCGAGCCGCGGCGTGGGTCCCTACAGCGTCTAAGCGTGTGTGCAGGGTCGATCCGGAACTATGTGACGTCACAAATGGGAGCGGAAGAATCCGCAGGTGCGATGAGTCCTCAACCAGGGAGGACCGTTGTTACAGCGTCCTACTGTGTCTTTGCAGGGGTGATTCAATGCTGCTCAAAAGGTGCAAGTACCCGTGCCTTTGAACATATCCATCAAGATATAGCGTCAAAGAAAGAGAATAGAGGCACCGGGTAGTTGCACAAACAAATGTCCTTTATTAAGGAAATAAAACTGGAAACACTTAGGATAAAGCTTAAATCCTTGGGGCAATGGTGTAGTGGTAGTTCCCCACGTACCCTAGTGCTGACATGTTTCGGCAAATGCCGTAATCGTAGCTATAGGGTGCAAGCTTGTTTGTTTATTTAAATACACAAATCACATATCATTGGTTAAAAACTTGTGTGCTACGTGGGTGACACCCACCTCCACCTGTAGTTAATCTATCTGCCCTAATCTAGGATGTGTTACCGTGCTATCCACTCTATGTACAGATTTGTCATTCTCAATTATAAACTAAACTGATATAATAAATATAATAGATAAATAATGTCATGAAACGAGACCTTCCTTAACATATGTATATAAATACATAAAGAAATACAAAAACTGAAACTGAAAAAACCTTTGTAATAATGAATTGTAAATAATAAACTAAGTGTACAATCTTAAATCCAAAAAATAATAATAACAAAGGCAGGGATCTGCTAAAACAGACCCAATACTGGAGGCACCAGAGAGTATTCTCGGCAGCTAATACTCATAAGCATTTTTACATTAAACCATGTTTTACTATAGTGTACATATACTAGACTATTTTAAGTCAGTTTTCTATATCTTTTGTATAGTTGCCAAAGATAAAATTTAAAGATAGAATTTGTCGAAGGTGAAATTTATTCATGAACATATAAACTTGTAAGCATATATATATATTATAATGCTTTGTTTTGAATACACAGGCTAACACCAGAAATTAATTAAATCATACTCAGAGTTGAGCCCCTTGGGCACCCTGGTGTTCAACCTGTGTATCCAAAACACTTCCCTTTTGAGGAGCAAGTTCTCCCTATCCCCTCCCCTATTTTGTGTATTCACCACTTCAATAATTGTCCATGACAATGTCCCTGGATCCTTATTATGTTTAGACTTGAAGTGGTTTACAAGGGGGGTGGTGAGTTTACCTTGCTTGATATCGTTTATATGTTCCCTAATCCTGGTTCTGACTTGTCGAGACGTTTGTCCTGTATATTGGATGTCACATGTATCGCAACTGAGAAGGTACACTGCATATGTAGACCTACAATTAAAGAGCGCCCTGTGTGCAAATGTTTCACCTGAATAGGCACTCCTAAATATATTTCCTAGTTTTACATGTCCACATGCTATACAGCCGCTAAAATTGCACTTGTAAACCCCTTTATACCTTAACCAAGAGGATGTATTTATTTCATCTTGTTTTAATTGTGTGGGGGCTACATAGTTTCCTATGGTTTTGCCTCTCCTGAAGGCAAACCTCACTTTTTGTGTGGCAATGTGAGCGAGCTCATCATCAGCCTTCAGCAATGTCATGTGCTTGCGTACAATATTGCACACCTGATAATATTGCCTACTAAACTGTGTGACAAAAGTTAACTGTTCTGGTTTGGTGTCACATTTTGATTGTTTCTCACAAAGTAAGGTGGTCCTTTTTATGGCCCTTACTTCCTCACATGCCCTATATATATCCTGCTTGGGGTACCCTCTCTCCTTAAATTTAGTTACTAGTTCAGTTTCATGCTTGAAATGTTCACTATCTCGGGTACAATTCCTTTTGACCCTGGTGAACTGACCCTTCAAGACTGATTTAAATACCTGTTTCGGGTGGCTACTATGGGCATGTAAAAGCGTATTTCTGGTTATTGGTTTCCTATAAAGCTCGACCTTAACATATTCCAGTTTCACACCATGAAGGGTAACATCCAAAAAATTGATGCTAGTGGGCCCATATTCATGGGTGAACTGTAGGCCAGCCTTATTGATATTCAGATACTCTGCAAAAATCTCAGCTTCCTCCACACTTCCATCCCAGACAAAAAGCAGATCGTCTATATAACGACGATAATATGCAATTTTGCTTCTCTGTCTGTTTTTATCTCCATAGATGTGGCACAGCTCCCACCAACCCATATACAGGTTGGCGTAAGAGGGAGCAAATTTTGCTCCCATGGCCGTGCCACATCTCTGGAGATAAAATACGTTTTCAAACACAAAGAAATTATGTGTGAGGAGGAATTCGGTTACCCTGACAACAAATTTAATGAAATCATCATTATATTTAGTAGATCTTCTTAGAAAGAAGGCTATGGCTTCCAAACCTAAATTATGTGGAATGGATGAATAAAGCGACTTTACATCCACTGATAACCAGCCATAGCCCTCCCTCCAAGAGATCTTTTCCACCTCTATGAGGAGTTGTTTGGTATCCCTCAGGTGACTAAGGAGTTCCCCCACTAGGGGTTGTAGAAGGGAGTCTAGCCATTTGGATAATGGTTCCAACATGGAACCAATCCCACTGATGATAGGCCTACCCTCAACCTTCTCCAGGGACTTGTGTACCTTAGGGAGAAGATTGAAGGTAGGAATTCTGGGGTTACAATTATATAAATAATCGCTAGTACCTTCATCAAAAAACCCCCCTTCCATCCCATCATCAATTAGGTGTGAAAGTTCTCTTTGGAACCTTAGTGTGGGGTTGAAATCCAGTTCGGTATATTGTTTGGGGTCATTAAGCTGTCGTAGGGCTTCTTTGATAAAGAATGCCCTATCCATTAAAACAACAGATCCCCCCTTGTCCGCTGCCCTCACCACCAAATTTTTATTCTCACTTAAAGCTTTGAGTGCTTTTCTCTCCTTAACACTGAGATTACCATTAGCTCCATATCCAGAGGTGTATGCCAATTTATTTAAATCCTCCTCAATTCTTCGCTGGAATTTTTCCAGGATAGGTCCCCTCGACTGAATAGGGTAAAATTTGGATGCACCTCTGAATCTGGGACCAATGGTACTGGTGTGGGCAGAATTCATATCACCACAGTAGTTCTCTCTATCTAGTGACTCCAAGTTCACCACATCACAACATTCTTCAAAGGTTAAAGAAGAATTTATTTGCCCTTTGGCTAAATCACCTGTATATATATCCTCAGCCTGATCATTTTTGAAATGCTTTTTTAATGTTAGTGTTCTGATGAGTTTGTTTACATCAATTAACGTAGTGAACAGGTCAAAGTTATCAGTAGGTACAAAATTTAGTCCCAAGCCTAGGACTTTTTCCTCAACCTTACTCAATGTGTGACTGGAAATATTGATCACTGGTGTTAATTGTACTTCTTCTGGATGATGACCTTGTTTTTAAATGATCTCCACCTTTCCCCCCCCCTTCTTGTCCTATGGGGGGCCTGGAAAAAACCTGTTCAATCTCTCCCCTCTCCCGTTCCATGGACATAGCAGTAGTGGGTATAGGAGCACCATTGGTACTATCTAGATCCTGGTATCTGGATTGTCTGCCCCTACCTCTTCCCCTGCTACCTGTATTAGGCTGTACTGGGGCTGAAACTATGGCTCTGGTTTTATTCGAGGCGACTGTGGGTGTTTGTATATTCTCGTCACCTGAAGAGGCACCAGTATTGTAGTCTTCTTGTGACTCTACCTCACTATCAGAGAAAGTGACTTTTTTGAGTGTGGAGTGTCCCTTCTGACCCCCTTGTCCCTGAGATCTAAGTCTATTATCTTTTTTAAATCTATGTGCATGTGATCTTTGCTTCCTGTTCCAGATATAGACTTTATTGTTGTCATAATCACTCTGATCCCTGAGATATTTCTCATGCTTAATGCCCATAATATTATTTTTAGCCTCATCCAAGGTACTTTTCAAAATAATGTCATATTGTGAGTATTTGACACATGTACTGCGTATGCTTAATTCTGACTGTAATAATTCAATTTCAACTGTTATATTTTGTAATAACTTTTTCTTATACTCTATAAGCATATTTATCAAACGTATCGAACATTCTGTCAATATGTCATTCCATGCAGTGATAAATTCTATATCCTCAACAGGAAAGGTAGGGAACTTAGCTATGCGTAGTCCCCTGGGTATAATCCCTAAGGAAAGATATTTTTGTAATGTCCAAATGTCCCATTTGAGACGACATTCTTTTATCAAGAGAAATTCAGCCTCTTCAAAGAGCTTACTGAGTGGTAACTGTGCTCTATCCGTAACAAACAAAGTCTCAAGTTCACCTTCATTTAACCCTCTGTCCTCCAGTTTAGAGAGTGAATAGAAATGTGTAGACACATCCAAGCTTTGATCGGCCTCCATGTTACTTGTATGCAAGACAGCTTCAGTATAGCAACAACAATATATACTCTCACAGTGCAAGCTTAGATTCACTGGGACATGCAGTGTGATATATACGATAAAGGAGAAAAGCAGCACCTGTGGTTGTATTGTTGCGTTGCTAACTCCAAACACCCCTTTTATGTATAGCACCTGCTACAATTTCCAAAACCTCACAATGGCCCCCAAAAGTTCCGTTATACATTCATACGACCTGTATTCCGTTGTGGCGCTGATTCTGGGGACCCACCAAAACCTTCTGGGCTCCAGATCCCCTCTCTCCGTATTCTGTGTATCAACAGTGATGGCCTGGAGGTCGAGCCGCGGCGTGGGTCCCTACAGCGTCTAAGCGTGTGTGCAGGGTCGATCCGGAACTATGTGACGTCACAAATGGGAGCGGAAGAATCCGCAGGTGCGATGAGTCCTCAACCAGGGAGGACCGTTGTTACAGCGTCCTACTGTGTCTTTGCAGGGGTGATTCAATGCTGCTCAAAAGGTGCAAGTACCCGTGCCTTTGAACATATCCATCAAGATATAGCGTCAAAGAAAGAGAATAGAGGCACCGGGTAGTTGCACAAACAAATGTCCTTTATTAAGGAAATAAAACTGGAAACACTTAGGATAAAGCTTAAATCCTTGGGGCAATGGTGTAGTGGTAGTTCCCCACGTACCCTAGTGCTGACATGTTTCGGCAAATGCCGTAATCGTAGCTATAGGGTGCAAGCTTGTTTGTTTATTTAAATACACAAATCACATATCATTGGTTAAAAACTTGTGTGCTACGTGGGTGACACCCACCTCCACCTGTAGTTAATCTATCTGCCCTAATCTAGGATGTGTTACCGTGCTATCCACTCTATGTACAGATTTGTCATTCTCAATTATAAACTAAACTGATATAATAAATATAATAGATAAATAATGTCATGAAACGAGACCTTCCTTAACATATGTATATAAATACATAAAGAAATACAAAAACTGAAACTGAAAAAACCTTTGTAATAATGAATTGTAAATAATAAACTAAGTGTACAATCTTAAATCCAAAAAATAATAATAACAAAGGCAGGGATCTGCTAAAACAGACCCAATACTGGAGGCACCAGAGAGTATTCTCGGCAGCTAATACTCATAAGCATTTTTACATTAAACCATGTTTTACTATAGTGTACATAGGCTGAATTTCTCTTGATAAAAGAATGTGGTCTCAAATGGGACATTTGGACATTACAAAAATATCTTTCCTTAGGGATTATACCCAGGGGACTACGCATAGCTAAGTTCCCTACCTTTCCTGTTGAGGATATAGAATTTATCACTGCATGGAATGACATATTGACAGAATGTTCGATACGTTTGATAAATATGCTTATAGAGTATAAGAAAAAGTTATTACAAAATATAACAGTTGAAATTGAATTATTACAGTCAGAATTAAGCATACGCAGTACATGTGTCAAATACTCACAATATGACATTATTTTGAAAAGTACCTTGGATGAGGCTAAAAATAATATTATGGGCATTAAGCATGAGAAATATCTCAGGGATCAGAGTGATTATGACAACAATAAAGTCTATATCTGGAACAGGAAGCAAAGATCACATGCACATAGATTTAAAAAAGATAATAGACTTAGATCTCAGGGACAAGGGGGTCAGAAGGGACACTCCACACTCAAAAAAGTCACTTTCTCTGATAGTGAGGTAGAGTCACAAGAAGACTACAATACTGGTGCCTCTTCAGGTGACGAGAATATACAAACACCCACAGTCGCCTCGAATAAAACCAGAGCCATAGTTTCAGCCCCAGTACAGCCTAATACAGGCAGCAGGGGAAGAGGTAGGGGCAGACAATCCAGATACCAGGATCTAGATAGTACCAATGGTGCTCCTATACCCACTACTGCTATGTCCATGGAACGGGAGAGGGGAGAGATTGAACAGGTTTTTTCCAGGCCCCCCATAGGACAAGAAGGGGGGGGGGGAAAGGTGGAGATCATTTAAAAACAAGGTCATCATCCAGAAGAAAATATCAGGGCAGGAAGTACAATTAACACCAGTGATCAATATTTCCAGTCACACATTGAGTAAGGTTGAGGAAAAAGTCCTAGGCTTGGGACTAAATTTTGTACCTACTGATAACTTTGACCTGTTCACTACGTTAATTGATGTAAACAAACTCATCAGAACACTAACATTAAAAAAGCATTTCAAAAATGATCAGGCTGAGGATATATATACAGGTGATTTAGCCAAAGGGCAAATAAATTCTTCTTTAACCTTTGAAGAATGTTGTGATGTGGTGAACTTGGAGTCACTAGATAGAGAGAACTACTGTGGTGATATGAATTCTGCCCACACCAGTACCATTGGTCCCAGATTCAGAGGTGCATCCAAATTTTACCCTATTCAGTCGAGGGGACCTATCCTGGAAAAATTCCAGCGAAGAATTGAGGAGGATTTAAATAAATTGGCATACACCTCTGGATATGGAGCTAATGGTAATCTCAGTGTTAAGGAGAGGAAAGCACTCAAAGCTTTAAGTGAGAATAAAAATTTGGTGGTGAGGGCAGCGGACAAGGGGGGATCTGTTGTTTTAATGGATAGGGCATTCTTTATCAAAGAAGCCCTACGACAGCTTAATGACCCCAAACAATATACCGAACTGGATTTCAACCCCACACTAAGGTTCCAAAGAGAACTTTCACACCTAATTGATGATGGGATGGAAGGGGGGTTTTTTGATGAAGGTACTAGCGATTATTTATATAATTGTAACCCCAGAATTCCTACCTTCAATCTTCTCCCTAAGGTACACAAGTCCCTGGAGAAGGTTGAGGGTAGGCCTATCATCAGTGGGATTGGTTCCATGTTGGAACCATTATCCAAATGGCTAGACTCCCTTCTACAACCCCTAGTGGGGGAACTCCTTAGTCACCTGAGGGATACCAAACAACTCCTCATAGAGGTGGAAAAGATCTCTTGGAGGGAGGGCTATGGCTGGTTATCAGTGGATGTAAAGTCGCTTTATTCATCCATTCCACATAATTTAGGTTTGGAAGCCATAGCCTTCTTTCTAAGAAGATCTACTAAATATAATGATGATTTCATTAAATTTGTTGTCAGGGTAACCGAATTCCTCCTCACACATAATTTCTTTGTGTTTGAAAACGTATTTTATCTCCAGAGATGTGGCACGGCCATGGGAGCAAAATTTGCTCCCTCTTACGCCAACCTGTATATGGGTTGGTGGGAGCTGTGCCACATCTATGGAGATAAAAACAGACAGAGAAGCAAAATTGCATATTATCGTCGTTATATAGACGATCTGCTTTTTGTCTGGGATGGAAGTGTGGAGGAAGCTGAGATTTTTGCAGAGTATCTGAATATCAATAAGGCTGGCCTACAGTTCACCCATGAATATGGGCCCACTAGCATCAATTTTTTGGATGTTACCCTTCATGGTGTGAAACTGGAATATGTTAAGGTCGAGCTTTATAGGAAACCAATAACCAGAAATACGCTTTTACATGCCCATAGTAGCCACCCGAAACAGGTATTTAAATCAGTCTTGAAGGGTCAGTTCACCAGGGTCAAAAGGAATTGTACCCGAGATAGTGAACATTTCAAGCATGAAACTGAACTAGTAACTAAATTTAAGGAGAGAGGGTACCCCAAGCAGGATATATATAGGGCATGTGAGGAAGTAAGGGCCATAAAAAGGACCACCTTACTTTGTGAGAAACAATCAAAATGTGACACCAAACCAGAACAGTTAACTTTTGTCACACAGTTTAGTAGGCAATATTATCAGGTGTGCAATATTGTACGCAAGCACATGACATTGCTGAAGGCTGATGATGAGCTCGCTCACATTGCCACACAAAAAGTGAGGTTTGCCTTCAGGAGAGGCAAAACCATAGGAAACTATGTAGCCCCCACACAATTAAAACAAGATGAAATAAATACATCCTCTTGGTTAAGGTATAAAGGGGTTTACAAGTGCAATTTTAGCGGCTGTATAGCATGTGGACATGTAAAACTAGGAAATATATTTAGGAGTGCCTATTCAGGTGAAACATTTGCACACAGGGCGCTCTTTAATTGTAGGTCTACATATGCAGTGTACCTTCTCAGTTGCGATACATGTGACATCCAATATACAGGACAAACGTCTCGACAAGTCAGAACCAGGATTAGGGAACATATAAACGATATCAAGCAAGGTAAACTCACCACCCCCCTTGTAAACCACTTCAAGTCTAAACATAATAAGGATCCAGGGACATTGTCATGGACAATTATTGAAGTGGTGAATACACAAAATAGGGGAGGGGATAGGGAGAACTTGCTCCTCAAAAGGGAAGTGTTTTGGATACACAGGTTGAACACCAGGGTGCCCAAGGGGCTCAACTCTGAGTATGATTTAATTAATTTCTGGTGTTAGCCTGTGTATTCAAAACAAAGCATTATAATATATATATATGCTTACAAGTTTATATGTTCATGAATAAATTTCACCTTCGACAAATTCTATCTTTAAATTTTATCTTTGGCAACTATACAAAAGATATAGAAAACTGACTTAAAATAGTCTAGTATATGTACACTATAGTAAAACATGGTTTAATGTAAAAATGCTTATGAGTATTAGCTGCCGAGAATACTCTCTGGTGCCTCCAGTATTGGGTCTGTTTTAGCAGATCCCTGCCTTTGTTATTATTATTTTTTGGATTTAAGATTGTACACTTAGTTTATTATTTACAATTCATTATTACAAAGGTTTTTTCAGTTTCAGTTTTTGTATTTCTTTATGTATTTATATACATATGTTAAGGAAGGTCTCGTTTCATGACATTATTTATCTATTATATTTATTATATCAGTTTAGTTTATAATTGAGAATGACAAATCTGTACATAGAGTGGATAGCACGGTAACACATCCTAGATTAGGGCAGATAGATTAACTACAGGTGGAGGTGGGTGTCACCCACGTAGCACACAAGTTTTTAACCAATGATATGTGATTTGTGTATTTAAATAAACAAACAAGCTTGCACCCTATAGCTACGATTACGGCATTTGCCGAAACATGTCAGCACTAGGGTACGTGGGGAACTACCACTACACCATTGCCCCAAGGATTTAAGCTTTATCCTAAGTGTTTCCAGTTTTATTTCCTTAATAAAGGACATTTGTTTGTGCAACTACCCGGTGCCTCTATTCTCTTTCTTTGACGCTATATCTTGATGGATATGTTCAAAGGCACGGGTACTTGCACCTTTTGAGCAGCATTGAATCACCCCTGCAAAGACACAGTAGGACGCTGTAACAACGGTCCTCCCTGGTTGAGGACTCATCGCACCTGCGGATTCTTCCGCTCCCATTTGTGACGTCACATAGTTCCGGATCGACCCTGCACACACGCTTAGACGCTGTAGGGACCCACGCCGCGGCTCGACCTCCAGGCCATCACTGTTGATACACAGAATACGGAGAGAGGGGATCTGGAGCCCAGAAGGTTTTGGTGGGTCCCCAGAATCAGCGCCACAACGGAATACAGGTCGTATGAATGTATAACGGAACTTTTGGGGGCCATTGTGAGGTTTTGGAAATTGTAGCAGGTGCTATACATAAAAGGGGTGTTTGGAGTTAGCAACGCAACAATACAACCACAGGTGCTGCTTTTCTCCTTTATCGTATATATCACACTGCATGTCCCAGTGAATCTAAGCTTGCACTGTGAGAGTATATATTGTTGTTGCTATACTGAAGCTGTCTTGCATACAAGTAACATGGAGGCCGATCAAAGCTTGGATGTGTCTACACATTTCTATTCACTCTCTAAACTGGAGGACAGAGGGTTAAATGAAGGTGAACTTGAGACTTTGTTTGTTACGGATAGAGCACAGTTACCACTCAGTAAGCTCTTTGAAGAGGCTGAATTTCTCTTGATAAAAGAATGTCGTCTCAAATGGGACATTTGGACATTACAAAAATATCTTTCCTTAGGGATTATACCCAGGGGACTACGCATAGCTAAGTTCCCTACCTTTCCTGTTGAGGATATAGAATTTATCACTGCATGGAATGACATATTGACAGAATGTTCGATACGTTTGATAAATATGCTTATAGAGTATAAGAAAAAGTTATTACAAAATATAACAGTTGAAATTGAATTATTACAGTCAGAATTAAGCATACGCAGTACATGTGTCAAATACTCACAATATGACATTATTTTGAAAAGTACCTTGGATGAGGCTAAAAATAATATTATGGGCATTAAGCATGAGAAATATCTCAGGGATCAGAGTGATTATGACAACAATAAAGTCTATATCTGGAACAGGAAGCAAAGATCACATGCACATAGATTTAAAAAAGATAATAGACTTAGATCTCAGGGACAAGGGGGTCAGAAGGGACACTCCACACTCAAAAAAGTCACTTTCTCTGATAGTGAGGTAGAGTCACAAGAAGACTACAATACTGGTGCCTCTTCAGGTGACGAGAATATACAAACACCCACAGTCGCCTCGAATAAAACCAGAGCCATAGTTTCAGCCCCAGTACAGCCTAATACAGGTAGCAGGGGAAGAGGTAGGGGCAGACAATCCAGATACCAGGATCTAGATAGTACCAATGGTGCTCCTATACCCACTACTGCTATGTCCATGGAACGGGAGAGGGGAGAGATTGAACAGGTTTTTTCCAGGCCCCCCATAGGACAAGAAGGGGGGGGGAAAGGTGGAGATCATTTAAAAACAAGGTCATCATCCAGAAGAAAATATCAGGGCAGGAAGTACAATTAACACCAGTGATCAATATTTCCAGTCACACATTGAGTAAGGTTGAGGAAAAAGTCCTAGGCTTGGGACTAAATTTTGTACCTACTGATAACTTTGACCTGTTCACTACGTTAATTGATGTAAACAAACTCATCAGAACACTAACATTAAAAAAGCATTTCAAAAATGATCAGGCTGAGGATATATATACAGGTGATTTAGCCAAAGGGCAAATAAATTCTTCTTTAACCTTTGAAGAATGTTGTGATGTGGTGAACTTGGAGTCACTAGATAGAGAGAACTACTGTGGTGATATGAATTCTGCCCACACCAGTACCATTGGTCCCAGATTCAGAGGTGCATCCAAATTTTACCCTATTCAGTCGAGGGGACCTATCCTGGAAAAATTCCAGCGAAGAATTGAGGAGGATTTAAATAAATTGGCATACACCTCTGGATATGGAGCTAATGGTAATCTCAGTGTTAAGGAGAGAAAAGCACTCAAAGCTTTAAGTGAGAATAAAAATTTGGTGGTGAGGGCAGCGGACAAGGGGGGATCTGTTGTTTTAATGGATAGGGCATTCTTTATCAAAGAAGCCCTACGACAGCTTAATGACCCCAAACAATATACCGAACTGGATTTCAACCCCACACTAAGGTTCCAAAGAGAACTTTCACACCTAATTGATGATGGGATGGAAGGGGGGTTTTTTGATGAAGGTACTAGCGATTATTTATATAATTGTAACCCCAGAATTCCTACCTTCAATCTTCTCCCTAAGGTACACAAGTCCCTGGAGAAGGTTGAGGGTAGGCCTATCATCAGTGGGATTGGTTCCATGTTGGAACCATTATCCAAATGGCTAGACTCCCTTCTACAACCCCTAGTGGGGGAACTCCTTAGTCACCTGAGGGATACCAAACAACTCCTCATAGAGGTGGAAAAGATCTCTTGGAGGGAGGGCTATGGCTGGTTATCAGTGGATGTAAAGTCGCTTTATTCATCCATTCCACATAATTTAGGTTTGGAAGCCATAGCCTTCTTTCTAAGAAGATCTACTAAATATAATGATGATTTCATTAAATTTGTTGTCAGGGTAACCGAATTCCTCCTCACACATAATTTCTTTGTGTTTGAAAACGTATTTTATCTCCAGAGATGTGGCACGGCCATGGGAGCAAAATTTGCTCCCTCTTACGCCAACCTGTATATGGGTTGGTGGGAGCTGTGCCACATCTATGGAGATAAAAACAGACAGAGAAGCAAAATTGCATATTATCGTCGTTATATAGACGATCTGCTTTTTGTCTGGGATGGAAGTGTGGAGGAAGCTGAGATTTTTGCAGAGTATCTGAATATCAATAAGGCTGGCCTACAGTTCACCCATGAATATGGGCCCACTAGCATCAATTTTTTGGATGTTACCCTTCATGGTGTGAAACTGGAATATGTTAAGGTCGAGCTTTATAGGAAACCAATAACCAGAAATACGCTTTTACATGCCCATAGTAGCCACCCGAAACAGGTATTTAAATCAGTCTTGAAGGGTCAGTTCACCAGGGTCAAAAGGAATTGTACCCGAGATAGTGAACATTTCAAGCATGAAACTGAACTAGTAACTAAATTTAAGGAGAGAGGGTACCCCAAGCAGGATATATATAGGGCATGTGAGGAAGTAAGGGCCATAAAAAGGACCACCTTACTTTGTGAGAAACAATCAAAATGTGACACCAAACCAGAACAGTTAACTTTTGTCACACAGTTTAGTAGGCAATATTATCAGGTGTGCAATATTGTACGCAAGCACATGACATTGCTGAAGGCTGATGATGAGCTCGCTCACATTGCCACACAAAAAGTGAGGTTTGCCTTCAGGAGAGGCAAAACCATAGGAAACTATGTAGCCCCCACACAATTAAAACAAGATGAAATAAATACATCCTCTTGGTTAAGGTATAAAGGGGTTTACAAGTGCAATTTTAGCGGCTGTATAGCATGTGGACATGTAAAACTAGGAAATATATTTAGGAGTGCCTATTCAGGTGAAACATTTGCACACAGGGCGCTCTTTAATTGTAGGTCTACATATGCAGTGTACCTTCTCAGTTGCGATACATGTGACATCCAATATACAGGACAAACGTCTCGACAAGTCAGAACCAGGATTAGGGAACATATAAACGATATCAAGCAAGGTAAACTCACCACCCCCCTTGTAAACCACTTCAAGTCTAAACATAATAAGGATCCAGGGACATTGTCATGGACAATTATTGAAGTGGTGAATACACAAAATAGGGGAGGGGATAGGGAGAACTTGCTCCTCAAAAGGGAAGTGTTTTGGATACACAGGTTGAACACCAGGGTGCCCAAGGGGCTCAACTCTGAGTATGATTTAATTAATTTCTGGTGTTAGCCTGTGTATTCAAAACAAAGCATTATAATATATATATATGCTTACAAGTTTATATGTTCATGAATAAATTTCACCTTCGACAAATTCTATCTTTAAATTTTATCTTTGGCAACTATACAAAAGATATAGAAAACTGACTTAAAATAGTCTAGTATATGTACACTATAGTAAAACATGGTTTAATGTAAAAATGCTTATGAGTATTAGCTGCCGAGAATACTCTCTGGTGCCTCCAGTATTGGGTCTGTTTTAGCAGATCCCTGCCTTTGTTATTATTATTTTTTGGATTTAAGATTGTACACTTAGTTTATTATTTACAATTCATTATTACAAAGGTTTTTTCAGTTTCAGTTTTTGTATTTCTTTATGTATTTATATACATATGTTAAGGAAGGTCTCGTTTCATGACATTATTTATCTATTATATTTATTATATCAGTTTAGTTTATAATTGAGAATGACAAATCTGTACATAGAGTGGATAGCACGGTAACACATCCTAGATTAGGGCAGATAGATTAACTACAGGTGGAGGTGGGTGTCACCCACGTAGCACACAAGTTTTTAACCAATGATATGTGATTTGTGTATTTAAATAAACAAACAAGCTTGCACCCTATAGCTACGATTACGGCATTTGCCGAAACATGTCAGCACTAGGGTACGTGGGGAACTACCACTACACCATTGCCCCAAGGATTTAAGCTTTATCCTAAGTGTTTCCAGTTTTATTTCCTTAATAAAGGACTCATGTTCATGCTACCCGTCTCTTGGATGCTTTCCATAGGCGTTATCCTGCTAAGCCTGCATCCTCGGAGCGGATGCTTTGAGGGGGGGATCTGTAATGTCCCTTTAAGACATTCCACTTCCACCTTTTCACCTGCCTATAAAACCTCACTTCCTGAGATCTACTTTTCTTGATTATTTTGTTTGTTCTGATTGGAATACTTCACAGAAATCAAGTCAGTCCTGCTATCATCTCAAACTGAGTGATATTGAACTTTTGCTTATTTGAATTTAACCCTCAAAAAGGAACTTTCTAACTAATTGCTGCTTTCTACTAAAGACACTTAATCTGCACAGCCATCTGAATCCATTTCATAGATTGCCTGTCAGTCTCTCTCCTAAAGTGCCGCTCCACCACAGTATTACAGAGGATTTTCTCACATCTCCAGCTGCAGCTGATTCATTCACCTGCTTCACTAGGACTACAACTCACCTTCCTTCCGGAAGCTACAGAACAATCTCTCAGCCTGACCAGTACTGCAACTAGCCACTCAGCTCTCAGGAAGAACTCCGGTCTCACTCCGCCATTATAGCGTTCCATGCTGCAAGGGAAAGCCAAGCACAGGCTACCGCAAGTATAACTCTGCTAATCAGATTCTCTCAAGTTGTTTCTAGTTCATATTATCAACCATACTTACTCAGTCTTTATATTAACAATTAATCTTATGCTAAAGAACTCTATTTTTGATCTAGCTATCCATATTTGCCTCTGTGAATTTATCAGACTTGCACACTTGTTTGTCTGAATAGAATCATATTTGTCTAGCAGCATTTCCTTTGAGTTCACTCTTAGCAAAACGCTTGAAGCATATTGCCAGGTTATAATTTGTATCTCTTGGCGTTTGCAACTAGCAACACACTACAATTCTAAAAGATACAATTTATCTTACAGGAATAGATACCTACGGAACCCCACATATGCCAACAGGGAAAAATATAGAGACGTTAAAACGCTCAGAAATACCTGTGTCACGCAAAGCGCAGCTAGAGACCTGACAAAAACGCGCGCTAGATTTTATCGCCATGGTAACAAGACTGGCCGCATGCTAGCTAGAGTAACGAAGTTGACAAGAGGGTACAACACCATCTCAGCTATTAAGAGCGAAGGGACTGTGCACACAGATACACCACGTATACAGGCCGCATTCAGCCGTTACTTCTCACACTTATATGCCTCGCGAGAGACAGATTCCAGAGACAGAGATAGGTTTTGGGAAAATATCTCACTACCATCCTTGACAGATTCACAGCAACAGGGGTTAAATGCTACCATTACTGTAAAGGAAGTGATTTCAGCCATTGGGGGACTTCCGCTGGAAAAGGCATCAGGCCCGGATGGCCTCCCGGTGGAGTTCTACAAAATTCTTCAGCAAGAAATAGCAATCCCACTAACCTCCATGTACAATGATATATTGTGTGGAAGAGTTGAAATATCTAGAAGGTTCACAGAGGCGAACATAACCCTTATCCTTAAGCCTGATAGAGACCCTTTAGCCCCTGAGTCATATCCTCCGATCTCGCTCATGAATTCGGACTACAAATTATTCACAAAGATCCTAGCTGATAGACTGGCTGGGGTACTACCAGAACTAGTCCATCCCAGTCAGACTGGGTTTGTAAAGGGCAGGTCGTCGGTGGTAAACGTACGTACGTTGCAATTTCTATTGACACATTATTGGGAAAAAGCTGGGAAAGCCCGAGTGGCACAATCAGAAGAGGCTTGCGCCCTCCTTGTAGATGCAGAGAAAGCTTTCGATAAAGTGCTATGGGGACATCTGTTCTATACTCTGGGGCGGTTTGGAATAGTTGGGAATTTTGCACGAGCTTTGCATACTCTATACTCTGACCCCCAGGCAGCTATACTGATTAATGGGATTCCCTCAAAACCATTTCCCTTAAGTAGAAGCACAAGACAGGGGTGTCCACTGTCACCTCTTCTTTTTGACCTAGCTTTAGAGCCCCTGGCGAGCAAGATCCGCCAAGAAACCGAGGGACTCAAGGTGGGAGAGGTGGTGCTGCACTTATCTCTCTTTGTCGACGACATGGTGTTATATGTGCAGAACCCTAGAGCTAATATCCCCTTACTGTTAAATATTATAAAAGAGTTTGGGCAAATATTGGGATATAAGATCAACACCGATAAGACGGAGCTGATATGGCTCCCTCATGCTAATGATATCCCCGCCCTCCCTTACAACTTTAAACGAGTGGAAACCAGTTTCAAATACTTGGGGGTACGACTTTCCAAAAACCCTGTGGATTGGTATAATATGAACTACACACCTCTCAAGCGTAACGCAACGGAACTCGTTGCCGGCTGGGCCAAACTGCCACTGTCTATCTCTGGCAGAATAAGTCTCATCAAAATGGTATTATTCCCTAAATTACTGTATATAATGCAGATGTTACCAATGCTGCTCTATAGGGCAGATGTGAAATTCTGGAGAACCCTCTTTCTAGCTTTCACATGGGCGGGGAAAAAACATAGAATCCATTCAACTAGAATGATGAGTACAGTAGACTCGGGAGGCTTCGCAGTCCCCAATGTGGAGTTGTACTGTTGGGCGGTGCAGGCGAAATATGTGATTGATTGGATCACAGGACAATCTCATTTTGTAGTAGCTGAACTAGAGCAGCAGGTCGTCGAACCTTGGACACTAGCTGCGCTACCATTCTTGACTGTTGACAAAGCGGACAAAATGCTGACTGGCTATCCACTCATACAGCAACCTCTCAAAGCATGGGAGAAGCTCTGTAAAAAATTACAATGCCAACACGAACTCATTAAGTACATTCCACTACAGGGTAATCCTGACTTCCTGCCGGGTATGACTACAAAGTTATTTAGAGAGTGGAGGGCCTTGGGACTGGATAGGATATCTAAAGTTCTTGACAGAGATGGGAAAACAATTCATACTTTTGCACATCTACAGGAGACCTATACTCTCCCTCGCACACATCACTTCGCATACCTACAGGTAAAACATTATGCCGCTGAGGTGCTTAAGAGGTCAGGGGTCCCTGAGGAAGCTAAGGGTATAGCACAAATTTGCCACTTACACACACAGGGGATAACGTATATCTCCCCTAACTACAAAGTGTTGCTGGCACCAGATAGCAAAAACACGACAGCATATATAAGCGCAAAATGGACTGAGATACTGGGGGCACAAATAACTGGAGAGCAGGTACAGGAGAGCATTCAAAAAGTGAGAAAAGCCACATTATCAATGGATCTTAGAGAGACACATACTAGAATGCTAGAATTGGCTTACATTACTCCAAAACTCTATAGGAAATGGGAAGCTAAACACACAGGGAACTGTCCCAGATGCATGCAGACCCAGGCAGATTTACTGCACATGATTTGGTCCTGCCCCAAGTTGACCAAGTTCTGGGGTATGACGCACCACTGGTTAAATACCTTAAACATCCCAATTGATGCACTCACAGCTCAAATGATTACACTACTAGACTGTCAAAGTTTAGATAGAAACACAACGGCATTTGTACACAATGTCATACTATTAGCCAGGAAAATTATCTTACGAAAATGGAGGGATAGTGAGGCACCAACACTAACGCAATTGAAAAATGAAATACTTACACAACTCTTGTATGAGCAAGTAGACACCTTGGGGGACATAGCCACACGTACTGCCCGATTCATGAAGAAATGGGGAGTGTATATTCAGACTCTAGAAACCCCACAGCAAGTAAAGATACTATCACCTATACGCAACTCAGCATACATTCTAGAGGCCCAGATTAGAGGCGAGTGGAGACTAGATTTTGAATGATCCAATGACTCTTTGTAATTCTGTAGGAAAAGTTGTTGGGAGGAGAATCTGACACCCCGGGGGGAGAAGCTGGCTATTTGGCCAAAAGTAATAATAGAAAATGTGGGGGGACATGTACAGACATATCTGATTGAATGTTCCTTCTTTCCTTATCTTTATTATTTTGTTGTCTTTTTCTACCACAATTTAATGTGATGTACATAATAATGTATATGTAAATGTATCTCACTGAATCCTTGTTTACCTTAGGAAACAGTGTCTGTGTCATGTCCTTTTCACGAAATAAATAAATAATTAAAAAAAAAAAAGTATAAATAAATTATTGGGTTCAGTATAATTATATAACATTGTTTATTAAAGCTTTTTAACACAAAATAAACAACAAATAGACTCTGAGCACAAGGGGTAAAATGTTTGTATAATAAATACTTTACCAAGTCTGACCCTCCTTAGCACCTTCACATGAGAGCTATCACAGCAGCAGTGAGAGAGCTAAGCACATCTCAGTAAAGTGCTGCCAATCTGCCTAGTGGAGGGAGTGAAAGACTGACAGCTCCGCCCTCTTGAAGCCACTTCTGCTGTTTACCGCTTGCAGAAGTTTGTAAAAAAGCGCAGCCAGCAGCCAAAGCAGAGCAAGGACTGCTGCTACCCTGCATTGCACGCTCCTGCAGCCCTCTACATGAGGAACTGTATAAGTGTAGCCCCGCCCACACAGGGCGCAGAGTGCAGAAGGACACTAAAGTAGTTACCTCTCCTATTGCTGATGCTGCAGACATTGCGCTCAAAACAAAAATTGCTGTGCACAATTTTAAGTGGAAAAGGCAGTCGCAGCGCTATATTTCTGCCACACAGATTTCTCTCTTCTTTTAGTTCCCGCCCACATCAGATTGTCAGTGCTTCTCTTATACTAACATGGTCACCCCCCAAGAGGCCGATATGAGAGATGCCTCACTAAGGGGTTTTTCCTGATTGGCTTTATGATGAAATGTGACTCCTGACCTGACAGACAATGGGTGAGCGCTCCATACAGCACCCTCTAAGTTGTAACGTAATTGAGGGAGGCTGAGCTAGTCGCAGCCTCTCTGCATTTGTTTGTAGCTAAGGTCAGAACATTTGGTAAGTTTTTATTTTTTCTTATTTTACTTTAGCATTATTTTCTTTTTTCTTTTCATGACATAGGTATAGATATATACTGTACCAAAAAAACTCATATATATATATATATATATATATATATATATATATATATATATATATATATATATATATATATATATATATATATATAAAAATACTTATTTACGAATAAATATAACATATTCTGCTATATGAAGAATATTGGAATGTGAAATATTCATAGTTTCATGTTGGGTTAGAGCGCTTGAGAATATGCGATCAGGTTTGCGTGCGAGTATGGTGTTTTTCCCCAATATTTTGCACCATTGACTTCCATGGGGAAATAGGTTATTGCATGTGCAATATTCTAAGTTCCGCTTTTTGTGTTCGTTGGGTTATCGCGTGAGCAAAAACAGTTTACTTTAACTCATAATATGAGCGCAACCGGATGAAAAAAGTTTACTTCTAGCAAAGTTAATGCTCAAGAGGGAGTATTAAAAATAGCACTCCCCTTGTAATCTAGCCCATAATGGTCATGGAAGATGGTTGATAGGGACAGAGAAGAAACTAGGGGTGCAGATGGACTAAGAGGTAGACATTGTTGAAGGATGTGATGTACATAGAGAGAGAGATGTCTAAATACAGGAGAATGTACATACAGGAACTATGGACAGAGAGAGAGAGATGAGTTGGAATAACAGGGAATACAAGAGAGATGGATAAATTAGATAAATATATATAAGAGAGAATTGCAGGGAGTACAGTAGAAGGAGGTCCAGGTCTATAGGAGAGACTTTTGGGGATACTGATGAGACACATTAAGAGGAATTACAGGGCACACAAGAGACAGACAGAGCTACAGCTGAGTCTTATGGTGAAGAGACAGATAATGAGGAATTACAGGACACACAAGAGACAGACAGAGCTACAGCTGAGTCTTGTGGTGAAGAGACAGATAATGAGGAATTACAGTGCACACAAGAGACAGACAGAGCTACAGCTGAGTCTTGTGGTGAAGAGACACAGATAATAAGGAATTACAGGGCACACACTTTTCCACACATTTTTTTTCCTCTCCTGTAACTCTATTTTGGTACGTGAACATTTACCTAGAGCAAATGATTTTAGTTTGTTAATTTAGTCCTACATTTGTTGTACTGTTATCCAATGTCTTCTAATGTTTTGTTAATTGCCATGTGATGCTCAATCCTTATCAATACTTGCTATTATTCTAAAATGTATAGCTGTCTTATACCACAGTTTTAACCCCCCCAAATGTTATTGTCTGTTTACTTAACATCTCACCCTGACCAGACCAGAATCTAACTTTCCAATTGGCCTTTCCAATTGTCTTTGATTAGCAATCAACTAAATTTAGTGGACTCAGCTGACTGCCCTCCCTGCTTATATTTCACACTAGTTTGGGCTGTGCATTGCACTGGGCTGTGCATTGCTATAACAACATATGTTCACATTTTCAAAGTGAACATTTTATAAGTGAGGCATTAACAATAGAATTATACAAGAATTAAGGGAACATTTTATAAGTGAGACATTAAAAATAGAATTATACAAGAATTAAGTGAACATTTTATAAGTGAGGCATTAACCATAGAATTATACAAGAATCGAAAAAGGATTGGGCAAGGGGCAAGACACAAAGCAAGTACTTTTGTAATATGTTTTATATACCTTTTTGTTTTCTTATGTAATTGCTGCTGTAATCCTGTGTCTTATGTGTTTAACTGGTTCCCACTTTTGTAAAAATGCTCAATATATTCATACTCCTTTTTGCTACCCTTTGTTTCTTTACAAACTACATTATTCAATTACTCCTTCTCCCTCTCCACCTGCACTGTTCATTAACCCATCTCTCTTATACTCACCTTACTTTTGTACTCATGAACTTTACCTATTCCTAAACACTCTCTCTCCCCCCTGCAGCTCGTCTCAAAAACAGTCTCACTACTGCAAATCCGTATCTCATCTCATGTCACTCTCCCTCTTGCTTTTACTTACTGCTGGGGACATCTTCCCTAATCCTGGTCCCCAACCACTGCCGAGCCGTGCACATCCATGTGTACCGTCCCATAGACTCTGCAAACCTTACTCACATTCCTCTTGCATCAAAAGCCACTACCCCTTTCACTTGCGCACTCTGGAACTCTCGCTCTGTTTGCAACAAACTCACTTCTATACATGACCTCTTCATCGCCCGCTCTCTCAACCTTCATGCCCTAACAGAAACCTGGGTCTCTCCCCTAGACACAGCATCCACTGCTGCTCTGTCACATGGGGTCTCCACTACAGCCACACTCCTAGGTCTGGTAATAGACAAGGAGGTGGTGTAGGTATTTTTCTTTCCTCTCATTGCACCTTTCAACAAATACATCCCATCTCTTCACTCAAATTTCCCTCATTCGAAACCCACATGATTCGCTTATTCTCCCCTCTCTCTGTACGTGTTGCAGTCATATACCGACCAAATGGCTCCTCATCTCAATTTCTAGATCACTTGGCTGCCTGGCTACCTTATTTCCTTTCCTCAGATACCCCTGCCCTCATTCTTGGTGACTTCAACATTCCTCTTGACAATCCCACTGCCTCATCTGCAAAACAATGTAATGTTTAAGTATGAACTAGTACCCTTGTTCATGCAGGACCACTCAGTCTCACACCTTACCTCGGGTTCACTAAGATCTAACTTGTGTGAACCCTGTTATGCTCATAGATCTGAGGGTCACTACTGTAGGATACAGAGTGAAGATGGTATACCAAAAGGAGTTGGATATGAGCTAAACAGTAATATAGTATGGTAATGTAGGATAACTCAGAATCCAAAGTTTAGGGAGAAGCTTATTCACATCCAAATGAGTTGTAGACTCGCATCACACACATATAAAATATTTACATAACTTGCACAGGCACACACACACACTTTAGATAGAGTTGTGCAGAGTAGCTTCGTTGGTTAAAGTCAGTTTAAGCACATAAAGTTCATCAGAGGTTAATGCAAATGGAGTAGTGCTATTTAGGCAAATGATAGATACGGCAAAAGTCACTGTGCAAGTCAATATAGTGAATCACAAGCGGAATAGTACATGTAACAGCAAGTGCATGAGATAAACTGGTTAATAGCTTAGTATGGCAGGTAGACTTGATTACTTGATTATTTGAGGCAAGCAGTAGCAAATGACATGAAAGGCAAGATATCCTTATTTGTAAATTGGTAATACAGACCGGTAATCCAGATGATATTATATACAAACCAACTTCCCAAATAGTATCCTCAGAGTGGAGCAGAAGCGGAGTTACCGGAGAAGAAATGCACACAGCGTGTGCCGAGATTCAGTGAGAGTGTGTGGCGGCTGCGGTTTCACCTAGTGACGTCACACGCCAACGGACCAGCATGCGAGTAAGCAGGAAGCAAGCAGCGAGAGAGACAGGAACAAAGTTGTGGAGCTGCAAAACCACAAGACTTGAGTAACAAGAACTAGCATCAGAAGCAGGAAATCCCAACTTAGACAGGAGGGAATAGCTGGGTGCGAAGTGTTCAGGAACAGTGGGTGACTGAACAAATTACCAAGCAACGTTCAACAGTAGGTGGAGCCTTAAATAGCAGTATGATAATTAGTTGTTAAAGGTACAGAATGGTAAAATCCTGACAGAACTCCCCCCTCAAGGAGCCGCTCCGCGGATCAAGGACCAGGACGTTCAGGATTTCTCCGGTGGTACAGAGAGAGGAGTTGGGGGGCAGAGAAGTTTGAGGATGGCTCCCACGAATCCTCCTCAGGAGCATAACCCTTCCATCTTACCAAATACTGTAGTTGATCATGAAGGTATCTGGAGTCCAAGATAGATTCGATTTCATATTCAACATCATCACTGACTTGAGGAACAACAGAAGAACTCTGTAAGTTACCCCTGACCAAGGAGTAGGGTTTTAACAAGGACACATGGAACGTTGGATGTATCTTCAGAGTAGATGGTAATTGTAGAGTCACGGCATTAGGATTGATTACTTTAATAATCTCATACGGACCTAAATACAATGCACCTAATTTTTTACTAGGAATCTTTAAACGTAGGTTTTTTGTACTAAGCCAGACCTTGTCGCCAACAGCATAATCTGGAGGTTTAGATCTGCGTAAATCATAATGATGCTTCTGGGTAGTTTGTGCCACTTCTAATACTGTTTTTAAAGAAGCAAAACCATTAGCAATGGAATTGATTGTATCATTTACCATTGGAAGTGTAGAATCGGACGTACAGGTAGGATGATACGATGGATGAAACCCATAGTTGATGAAAAATGGTGTGGTTTTCATTGAGGAGTGTAGTGAGTTGTTATGAGCAAATTCGGCAGTGGCCAACAGTGAATGCCAATTATCTTGTTCTAAAGTACAATAGCAGCAGAGATATTGCTCAAGTGACTGATTAGTTCTTTCCGTTTGCCCATTTGTCTGGGGATGATAGGCTGAGCTAAGTCTTCTACAGATGTTGAGGGTACGACATAGCTGGGTCCAGAACCTGGATGTGAATTGTGACCCCCTATCCGTAGTGACAGATTTAGGCAATCCATGAAGTTTCACTATGTTGTTTAAGAATAGAGAGGCAGTTTCTGAAGCTGTTGGAAGACCCCTGTGGGGGATGAAATGAGCCATTTTAGAAAACAAATCAACCACCACTAATATGGTGTTGAAATTTGATGAAGATGGTAAGTCCACTATGTAATCCATGGCGATGTCTGTCCAAGGTCTGTCTGGGATTGGAAGCGAAAGAAGGTAACCATAAGGGCGGTTATGTGGGTGTTTTTTAGTGGTACATGTGGGACAACTTTGTACATATCGAGTGACTGTGTCATTCATTTTGGGCCACCAGTAATCTCTCTTTAATAAATGCAATGTTTTATGAACTCCAGGATGACCTGCTAATAGTGAGTCATGAGCATAACCAACAATTTCATCCCTAAGAGCTTCAGGTATATAAAGTAGATTGTCATGGTAGTACAAACCGTCCTGATGTTTGTTTAATCCAAGTTGCTGCAAAGATGAGTCCTGAGAGAGATGCTGTTTTAGGGTGGTTTTAAAGCTGGTAGTTAAACAGATTATTCTGTCTGGAGGTATGATAGATTCAGGTGTTTCTATATGTGAAGGTTTCGGATCCTTCCGAGAAAGAGAGTCTGCCTTGAGATTTTTGGAGCCGGGCCTATAAGTTATGATATAATCAAATCGTGAAAAGAAAAGACTCCACCTGACTTGACGTGAAGTCAGGGTTTTGTTAGATTTCAGAAATTCAAGATTCCGATGGTCAGTATATATCAGAATAGGGTGTTGTGTTCCTTCCAAAAGATGTCTCCAGAACTCCAGGGCGGATTTGATAGCAAGTAGCTCCTTATCACCAATACCATAATTCATTTCTGCAGAGGTCATTACTCTGGAGTAGTAAGATATTGGGTGAAGAGGTTCTGTTGGAGACTTTCTTTGAGAAAGGATTGCCCCAAGGGCATACTCGGAAGCATCAACCTCCAGGGTGTATTGACAACTGGGATCTGGGAACTGTAGAATCGGAGCTGTAATAAATTTCTGTTTCAGACTAATGAAAGAATCTTCTGCTGACTGATTCCAAACAAATTTTATATGTTTACGTGTTAAGTAAGTCAAGGGTTGAACAATATGTGAAAACCCTTTAATGAATTTGCGATAAAAGTTCGCGAACCCTAAGAATCTCTGGATTTCTTTCTTATTACGGGGAGCAGGCCAATTGGTTATAGCATCCACCTTGTTAGATTCCATGGAGATACCTAGAGGGGATATGTTGTATCCTAAAAAGGAAATTGTATCTGTATTGAATATACACTTTTCCAGCTTAGCAAAAAGACGATGAGCTCTTAATCGTAGTAAAACCTGCTTTACATGTGACACATGTTTTTCGTATGATTCCGAGAATATAAGAATGTCGTCCAGATAGATGACAATACATACATCTAAGAGATCATGAAACACATCATTTATGAAACACTGAAACGTCGCCGGTGCGTTGCATAAACCAAACGGCATTACAGTGTATTCATAAAGGCCGTAACGTGTACGGAAGGCTGTTAACCACTCATCCCCTGCTCTCATCCTAATCAAATTGTAGGCACCTCTAAGATCCAATTTTGTATAAATTACAGCACCACGTAACCGTTCAATTAGTTCAGGAATGAGAGGCAGGGGGTATCTATTTTTCTTTGTACATTTGTTAAGTTGCCTATAGTCAATGATTGGACGGAGACTACCATCCTTATTCTTAACAAAAAACATAGAAGCTCCAACTGAGGATGTGGAGGGTCTAATGAAGCCTTTTTTTAAGTTATCATCCAAATAATTTTTTAAATGAGCTAATTCTGGCTCAGAAAGAGGATATATATGTCCTATAGGTATGGTACTGTTTGGTATGAGATCAATAGGACAATCATACGTCCTGTGTGGTGGTAGTGTGTCTGCCTCAACCTTATCAAAAACGTCACTAAATTCTTTGTAACATTCAGGTAGGCCATTGACAGATAAATGGTATAAAGAGTGTTTGGTAAAACATGAATGTTTACAAAATGCTGAATCAAATATCACAGACCCCTCACACCATGAAATAGTGGGGTTGTGTCTTATTAACCAGTTCAAACCAAGTATCATAGGATATACTGAAGTGGGAAGTACATCGAAAGACAATTGCTCAATATGACCAGACTTAGTTACTACAGTAATAGGAATGGTGTGATGTGTTATTGGACCTGAACTGAATAGTGAGCCATCAACCAAACGTATAGCAAGTGAAACACTCTTTTTTATTAGTGGGATCTTATTTTTAACAACAAAAGAAATATCTACAAAATTCCCAGATGCGCCAGAGTCAACTACGGCCTGTACGTCTATCTTCCGGTGATGCCACTGTAGGGAGAGAGGAAGGGACAAATGAGAAGTGAAATCATGTACCATATTGATTATATGATAACTAGGAGGTGTCTTACCCTTCTTTTGGCGAAGAAGTATTGGACAATCCTTAACAGTGTGATCTTTGTCAGCACAATATAAACAAAGGTTCAATAATTTGCGCCTAGCTTTTTCTTCTGGTTTTAGAGGAGCACGAATCACTGCTACATCCATAGGTTCATCAAGGGACCTTGCTGGCAAGGTTGAAGGTGTAGCATGATAAGTGGGTAGTTTTCTGTAACTTGCATCACTGAAGGATCTTTCAGATTTTCTTTCCCTTAATCTTCGGTCTATACCAATGCTAAGTGTCATGAGGGCTTCTAAATCATCAGGAATGATACCACGTGCAAGCTCATCTTTTATTGCTTCACTGAGACCTAATCGGTATTGATTCCTTAAGGCTGGAGTGTTCCACTGAGTGTCTGGTGCCCAACGTTTGAAATCTGTGATATATTCTTCCACGACTCTCTTCCCTTGACGTAAGGACCTAATAGCTGTTTCTGCTGTGTTCTGTTTATTATGATCCTCATAAAGCAGAGACATGGCAGAAAAAAATGCATCGAGAGAATTTAAGATGGCATCATCCTTTTCATAATAGGTATTAGCCCAAGACCTGGCCTCACCACGTAAGAATGAGATAACAGTTAATACCCTGACCCTATCTGTTGGATATGATTTAGGTTTCAGAGTAAACATCAGTGTACAAGAGTTCTTAAAATCCCTGAATAAAGCTCTCTCCCCAGAGAATTTTTCAGGAGGGCTAATTAAAGGTTCAGCTGAATTTTCAGCTACAGGAGGTTTACTGGCAAGCTGCTCATTTATGAATTTTCTGATATTTTGGTTCTCCAATTGTATCTCCCTTAGTCCCTGTATCATGTGATCCATACTTTGAGCTAGGGAGCCAACCCTATTGTAAAGCTCTGTTATATCCATTAAACAAAGTACTAGTTATCTTTATAGGCTTGGGAATATGTAATGTTTAAGTATGAACTAGTACCCTTGTTCATGCAGGACCACTCAGTCTCACACCTTACCTCGGGTTCACTAAGATCTAACTTGTGTGAACCCTGTTATGCTCATAGATCTGAGGGTCACTACTGTAGGATACAGAGTGAAGATGGTATACCAAAAGGAGTTGGATATGAGCTAAACAGTAATATAGTATGGTAATGTAGGATAACTCAGAATCCAAAGTTTAGGGAGAAGCTTATTCACATCCAAATGAGTTGTAGACTCGCATCACACACATATAAAATATTTACATAACTTGCACAGGCACACACACACACTTTAGATAGAGTTGTGCAGAGTAGCTTCGTTGGTTAAAGTCAGTTTAAGCACATAAAGTTCATCAGAGGTTAATGCAAATGGAGTAGTGCTATTTAGGCAAATGATAGATACGGCAAAAGTCACTGTGCAAGTCAATATAGTGAATCACAAGCGGAATAGTACATGTAACAGCAAGTGCATGAGATAAACTGGTTAATAGCTTAGTATGGCAGGTAGACTTGATTACTTGATTATTTGAGGCAAGCAGTAGCAAATGACATGAAAGGCAAGATATCCTTATTTGTAAATTGGTAATACAGACCGGTAATCCAGATGATATTATATACAAACCAACTTCCCAAATAGTATCCTCAGAGTGGAGCAGAAGCGGAGTTACCGGAGAAGAAATGCACACAGCGTGTGCCGAGATTCAGTGAGAGTGTGTGGCGGCTGCGGTTTCACCTAGTGACGTCACACGCCAACGGACCAGCATGCGAGTAAGCAGGAAGCAAGCAGCGAGAGAGACAGGAACAAAGTTGTGGAGCTGCAAAACCACAAGACTTGAGTAACAAGAACTAGCATCAGAAGCAGGAAATCCCAACTTAGACAGGAGGGAATAGCTGGGTGCGAAGTGTTCAGGAACAGTGGGTGACTGAACAAATTACCAAGCAACGTTCAACAGTAGGTGGAGCCTTAAATAGCAGTATGATAATTAGTTGTTAAAGGTACAGAATGGTAAAATCCTGACAAACAACTTCTGAAACTCACTTCCTCTTTTGGCCTGTCACAATGGACTGATTCTCACACTCACAAAGACGGTCACTCTCTTGATCTGATCTTTAGCTATCGATGCACTCTCTCAAACTTCACAAACTCCCCCTGTCCTCTTTCTCACCACCATCTCCTTACTTGCAACATATGATCCCTCCCTACAACTCTCCCTCCCTCTACTCCTCACACCAAACTTCACAGAAGCATTATGTCATTAGATCAGCAACAGCTTGCTAATTCCCTCGAACCTCTCCTCTCATCCTTCTCCTCCTTTTCCTGCCCTGAACAATCTATCTGCCACTATAATTCCACCCATATATCCATCCTTGACAATCTCGCCCCTCTTACCATAGCTCGGAAATCACACACTCATCCCCAGCCCTGGAATACTCCTCTGACACGGTACCTACACAGATGTTCCCGTACTGCTAAGCGGCACTGGAGAAAATCTCGGAGTTCAGCTGATTTTCTTCATTACAAATTCATTTTGAACTCCTACTATTCTGCCCTTAATCTCCATAAGCAACACTACTTCTCTACTCTTATCTCTAATCTTTCTTCAAACCCAAAACGTCTTTTCTCCACTTTCAATACTCTCCTCCGCCCTCCCCCACCTCCTAATACAACTTCTCTGTCAGCTCAGGACTTTGCCAGCCACTTCAATAGCAAAATTGATTCCATCAGAAATGAAATCAGCTCTCAACATAATTCCACTCTCTCACCCCCTCAAATGCTCTCACTCAACCACAACCCACATGACCTTACATGGCTCAGATGTCTATGCACTTACAGTGCAAGGTATATATTTTATCCCTATATGGAGAAGAGGAGGAAATAGAGAAATGTGCCTAGAAAAAAGGGAAATCTTTTGAATCTTTTGGATGTTTACTTTGCAAACCAGTTATCCTCTAGGCATCAATAAAATGAGAGATCTTGATTTATTTGTATAATCATAGTGTATAGACGTTCTGTCTGACACAGATGTTACACTTAAGGTTCTACATGATTTATTATGTATCCCTTGATCAAATTGGGTTATACCATACCTTATATTTGTTTAATGTTTTTTTACATAAACTTATATATTGTGTATTACTATACTCAACAAGACTAATAGTGAATGTGACAAGAGGATGAGAAATAAATATATGTAAGGATACATCAGTATTTGCAAACAATAATTGTACTAATAAACAATGAATGCGTTTCCAGGTTGTTATTAGAAATAGAGTAATATCTCTTTAAGAAATTTGCAGTTTAAAAGGCTGGCTTGTACAGGTGCACAGGTAAGCAGTGACCAAGTGCACATGTGCACGAAACGCATCTGCTCTTTGCACCTGCACATCAACCTGGATTTTATCATTGTCCTTGTTTGGACTCTTTTCTGTTTTTAAAGTCCCAATAAACTTTTTGATATTTTACTTATGGGCTGTGAGCGCTTTTTTTTTTAATTGGATTGCTAACCTTAAACTTAGCTTATTCTCCCCTGTTACTGAGGACGAAGTTTCGGCACTTATACTGCGCTCTCACTTAACTAACTGTCCCCTTGACCCTATCCCCTCACAGCTACTCCCCTCCCTCTCTGCTACTCTTACCCCTATACTTACACACATTTTCAACCTCTTCCTCAACACCGGTATATTTCCCTCATCGCTGAAATATGCACTGGTCACACCTATCCTCAAAAAACCTTCCCTTGATTCTACCTCCCCATCCAACTACCACCCTATTTCCCTCCTCCCTCTTGCCTCAAAGCTTCTTGAAAAACTAGTATATGCACTCCTATCTTATTTCCTTACATTAAACTCCCTTCTTGACCCATTGCAATCTGGATTTTGTCCCCATCACTCCACAAAGACAACTATTGTTAAGGTTACCAACGACCTACTTACAGCAAAATCAAAAGGCCAATTCTCTCTGCTTATCCTCCTTGATCTGTCTGCAGCCTTTGAGACTGTTGACCACCGTCTCTTGCTCCAAACCCTCCAATCCTTTGGCATCTGTGACACAGCCCTTTCGTGGCTCTCTTCCTACCTGTCAAACCGTACCTTTAGTGTAGCCTTCTCTGGAGCCTCCTCTGCCCCATCACCACTTTCTGTCGGAGTACCGCAAGGCTCTGTCCTCTGTCCCCTTCTCTTCTCAATCTACACGTCATCACTAGGTTCCCTTATAAAGTCCCCCGGTTTCCAATATCATTTGTATGCCGAAGACACCCAAATCTAATTCTCTGCACCTGACCTATTTCATTCCTTGCTAACCTGTGTCACTAACTGTCTTTCTCACATCTCTTCCTGGATGTCCTCTCACTACCTCAAGCTAAATCTCTCCAAAACTGAGCTTCTCGTTTTCCCTCCTTCTTCCAATCTCTCCATAACTGTCGACAACTCCATCATTACCCCTACCCCACATACCCGATGTCTCGGGGTCACATTTGACTCAGATCTTTCTTTCACTCCTCACATTCAGTCCTTGGCTAAAGCCTGCTGCTTCCACCTTAAAAACATCTTGAAAATTAGACACTTCCTTACTCAAGACACAACTAAAAATTTAATCCACTCTCTCATTCTTTCCCGCCTCGATTACTGCAACTCTGTCCTCTCTGGTCTCCCCACCTGCCTCCTAGCTCCTTTACATCCATAATAAATGCCTCTGCCAGACTCATCTTCCTTACACGTCGCTCTTCATCTGCTGCACCTGTCTGCCAATCCCTTCACTGGCTTCCTCTTGCCTCTAGGATCAAACACAAAATTCTCACTATGACATACAAATCCCTCAACTGCACTGCTCCCCCCTATATCTCAGACCTTGTCTCCAGATACTCTCCCGTCCCCTTCACTCTGCTCATGACCTCCTACTCTCCTCCTCTCTGGTTACCTCATCGCACTCCCATTTACAGGACTTCTCCAGACTGGCTCCCATCTTGTGGAACTCACTGCCTCGCTCCACAAGACTCTCCCCTAGTTTTGAAAGCTTCAAGCGCTCCCTAAAGACTCTACTGTTCAGGGACGCATATATCATATGCTAACCTTACTTTATACCAGTTCCACTCCTCCATCGCTATCCCCTAAACCCCCTTAGCATGTAAGCCTAAGAGCCCAGCTGTTTGATGATCACCTTTTTAAGAGCTGACTACAACAGTGCAACTCTTGGCAGGGCCCTCTACCCATTTGATCCTTATATTTGTTTTGTTGTACTCCCCCTTTGTTTATAGCGCTGCGGAATCGGTTGGCGCTCTACAAATAACTGATAATAATAACACAAGAGACAGACAGAGCTACAGCTCAGACTTGTGGGGAAGAGAGAGACAGATAATGAGGAATTGCAGGGCACACACGAGACAGACAGAGCTACAGCTGAGACTTGTGGGGAAGAGAGAGAAAGATAATGAAGAATAACAGGGCACACAAAAGACAGACAGAGCTACAACTGAGACTTGTGGGGAAGAGACAGATAATGAAGAATTCCAAGGCAGACAAGAGACAGACAGAGCTACAGCTGAGACTTGTGGGGAAGAGACAGATAATGAGGAATTCCAAGGCAGACAAGAGACAGACAGAGCTACAGCTGAGACTTGTGGGGAAGAGACAGATAATGAGGAATTCCAAGGCAGACAAGAGACAGACAGAGCTACAGCTGAGACTTGTGGGGAAGAGAGAGATATTGAGGAATAAGAAATCACAGGGCTCACAGGGAGAGATGAATGAATGAGCACAAGGACTCTTACTGACCTGGAAATGTTTTTTACTGCTGCAATAGAGAGTTATTGGAGTTGAGAGATTTACACACTTTGTTGTCACCTATATTGATACCAAATTGAGGTTAATGAGTTTAAGCAGGTTTTACTATAGCATGTATACATTTTTGCAACTTTTTACATACAACGTTGAGCTTGTGTGTTTTCTCTTTTATTTCCCTTTGGCAACTGACACGTGAAAAGGGCGCCTACCATATCCAGGGAGGACCGAGGCAAGATCACTGGGGATACGACAACTGAGAGTTTGTCCATATCGTGTGCGGCACTTGCCTCATCAGATTGAGATTATTTTATGCAAGTAGGATATTTGTAAGGGATTGGATTCCCACATTGTTACAAGCGAATATGTTTTCAGAGTAGCCAGTTCTGGACTTTTATTGAACTTTCCGTTTCTTCATTGGGGTGGATGTTGCAATTCCCACCTTTCATGCTGAGTGTTATTATTGTTTTAACCTCTTTATAATTATTTATTATTTATGAGTATATATATTTTTTCATTAATATATAAGATATCCATTACACTGTATATCATTATTTTAGATGTTGCATTTATACAGGGAGTGCAGAATTATTAGGCAAATGAGTATTTTGACCACATCATCCTCTTTATGCATGTTGTCTTACTCCAAGCTGTATAGGCTCGAAAGCCTACTACCAATTAAGCATATTAGGTGATGTGCATCTCTGTAATGAGAAGGGGTGTGGTCTAATGACATCAACACCCTATATCAGGTGTGCATAATTATTAGGCAACTTCCTTTCCTTTGGCAAAATGGGTCAAAAGAAGGACTTGACAGGCTCAGAAAAGTCAAAAATAGTGAGATATCTTGCAGAGGGATGCAGCACTCTTAAAATTGCAAAGCTTCTGAAGCGTGATCATCAAACAATCAAGCGTTTCATTCAAAATAGTTAACAGGGTCGCAAGAAGCGTGTGGAAAAACCAAGGCGCAAAATAACTGCCCATGAACTGAGAAAAGTCAAGCGTGCAGCTGCCAAGATGCCACTTGCCACCAGTTTGGCCATATTTCAGAGCTGCAACATCACTGGAGTGCCCAAAAGCACAAGGTGTGCAATACTCAGAGACATGGCCAAGGTAAGAAAGACTGAAAGACGACCACCACTGAACAAGACACACAAGCTGAAACGTCAAGACTGGGCCAAGAAATATCTCAAGACTGATTTTTCTAAGGTTTTATGGACTGATGAAATGAGAGTGAGTCTTGATGGGCCAGATGGATGGGCCCGTGGCTGGATTGGTAAAAGGCAGAGAGCTCCAGTCCAACTCAGACGCCAGCAAGGTGGAGGTGGAGTACTGGTTTGGGCTGGTATCATCAAAGATGAGCTTGTGGGGCCTTTTCGGGTTGAGGATGGAGTCAAGCTCAACTCCCAGTCCTACTGCCAGTTTCTGGAAGACACCTTCTTCAAGCAGTGGTACAGGAAGAAGTCTGCATCCTTCAAGAAAAACATGATTTTCATGCAGGACAATGCTCCATCACACGCGTCCAAGTACTCCACAGCGTGGCTGGCAAGAAAGGGTATAAAAGAAGAAAATCTAATGACATGGCCTCCTTGTTCACCTGATCTGAACCCCATTGAGAACCTGTGGTCCATCATCAAATGTGAGATTTACAAGGAGGGAAAACAGTACACCTCTCTGAACAGTGTCTGGGAGGCTGTGGTTGCTGCTGCACGCAATGTTGATGGTGAACAGTTCAAAACACTGACAGAATCCATGGATGGCAGGCTTTTGAGTGTCCTTGCAAAGAAAGGTGGCTATATTGGTCACTGATTTGTTTTTGTTTTGTTTTTGAATGTCAGAAATGTATATTTGTGAATGTTGAGATGTTATATTGGTTTCACTGGTAAAAATAAATAATTGAAATGGGTATATATTTGTTTTTTGTTAAGTTGCCTAATAATTATGCACAGTAATAGTCACCTGCACACACAGATATCCCCCTAAAATAGCTAAAACTAAAAACAAACTAAAAACTACTTCCAAAACTATTCAGCTTTGATATTAATGAGTTTTTTGGGTTCATTGAGAACATGGTTGTTTTTCAATAATAAAATGAATCCTCAAAAATACAACTTGCCTAATAATTCTGCACTCCCTGTAATTCTCTCTCTGTTTACCCTATCGTATGCATTAGGTTAGAATTTGTGGATACTCCTTGTATGCGCCTATTTCTTTTCTGTATATATCTATATCTATATATAATCATGTATGTATATATATAATAACATCAGTTATATGTAGAAATAAGTATTTAAGAAGAAAAAGAACATATTCTGCTATGTGAAGAACATCAGAATATGAAATATTCATATTTTTATGTCGGGTTAGCGCTATTGAGAATATGCACTCAAGTTAGCGTGAGAGTTGGGTGTTAAATTTTTTTCTCCATTGACTTCTATTGGGGAATAGGTACTTGTGCGCACAATAATCTAACTTCAGCTTTTTGCTCGCATCAGTTAGCGTGCGTGCGATAACTTATTACTTTTAACTTGTAATATGAGTGCAACCCGACACTTGCAAAAAATTTACTTCTAGTGAAGTCAGCGCTTTACTTGTAATCTGAGGATTGTATGATTAACTTATTGGGCCGATTTATCAAGCTGCCCCTTGTTTCAGGCGAGTCGGAAACAGAAGTTATAAAGCAGCGGTCTAAACACCGCTGCTCCATAACTTGTTCACCTGCTCTGAGGCCGCGGACAGAAATCAACCTGATTGAATACGATCGGGTTGATTGACACCCCCTGCTAGCGGCCGATTGGCCGTGAATCTGCAGGGGGCGGCATTGCACCAGAAGTTCACAAGAATTGCTGGTGCAATGATAAATGCAGACAGCGTATGCTACATCGTATCATCTCCGCTCGCACCTTAATAAATATATCCCATTGTATGTGGGTACATTATTTTTTGCATATCTGTGTGGTACGATTGCAGAACTCATAGGGCTCTCTGCATGTTTCCTACAGCATATCTGAGTTTATTTTTAAGACAGGATTCAGATACAATATGTAGATGACAGATAGAAATGCCTCAGTGTCTGTTGCTGCTGTCCTTGTCTTGTGTGCGCTGTTATTGTCACTGTAGCTAGAGGATTTCAGTACCATGGAGAGCTCTCAGAGGCTTTCATTACACTCTCCACGGGACGTTCCCTTGAGCTCAGGCAAAGGAAAGTGCAGATTTACTGTCATACTGTTTGTTGTTTACCTTGACCTTTCAGACCTGTGCCAACCACTGCACCAGTTCCACTTAAAGAGACCTTAGGCAGGGAATGAATATTACAGTTTCAACAGCTGATGCCAGTTATTCAGAAAACAAGCAAGGCAAGCTAATTGCCTTATGTTGCTACATGTTATGTGACATAAGAGTGATACAGGAAGTCATAAGAGGCAGAAACCTGTGGAATAAAGCAGATCTGTTCTATAAATAAAATACAGCAGTCCTTTAAATTCTATTGGTGTAATTTACAGTTTTAAAAAACTTTTGATCAGTTAGTTTTATGCAAAAATAAAGCTTTTAACTTTTGAATAATGCTCTTTTAAATGCATAATAGAACAACTGGGAATTGACCGTCCCCTTTTAAAGAACTGTCAGCAGTTTATACCTTGCTATAAACTGGTGCATCATTTATTTATATTAATTTCTATCATTAATTAATGCTTGCTAGATTGCCTTCATCATAAAAAATAGATGTTTTGCTCAGAAATTGACTCCCTCCTTTTCCAGCCTCATTGAAAATGATTAATTTTTGAGGAGAGTTACAGGGTATGAGTCACTGCTCATAAAAGAATATATAAAACTACACTTAAAGGGACATAATACTCATATGCTAAATCACTTGAAACTGATGCAGTATAACTGTAAAAAGCTGACAGGAAAATACCATCTGAGCATCTCTATGTAAAAAAGGAAGATATTTTACCTCACAATTTCCTCTGCTCAGCAGAGTACGTTCTGTGTAAAAAGTTATACTTCAGCTGCTATCCAGCTGCAGGTTAAAAAAAAAAATGAAGAAATGAACAGCAGCCAATCAGCATCAACAGTGCTAAGGTCATGAACTCTTCTACTGTGATCTCATGAGATTTCACTTAACTCTCATGAGATTTCATGGCAAACTTCCTTAAACTGAATAGGGAAATAAGATGAGTGTGCACGAAGCTCACTCCCTTAGCTGTCCCGGGACAGACATACTGATTTGCTGCTTAAAGTCCTTTACAATGGGATGTGGCTACTGAGGAACTTGTGAGGTAAAATATCTTTCTTTTTTACATAGAGATGCTCAGGTGATATTTTCTAGTCAGCTTTTTACAGCTATGCTGCATCACTTTTAAGTGTTTCAACATTTGGGTATCATGGCCCTTTAAGGTAATCTAAACACATTAATAATTAAACTTTTTTGAATTTTTTTTAAAAATTTTAATAATTTTTATTGGGGAGTTGCGCAAAACAGATATCAAACAGATATACAGGAAACTTACTTTCAGTGTAAATACAGACATTGTTCAAAGAACATATTTGTGCAGTTTTAAAGCAACTATCCTCCTTTTTACCCCCAAGATACAATTGTACGGGCCACTCTTGGGTCCTTAAATTGATAAATAAAAGAGATATTGTTATAATAAAAATACAATAAAGTTGTATCATCCAGTTATTATAAGATATACAGGGTAAAGACCAAAACCAAACCTTCTACTAGGGTCAATGTAAAACAAGAGTAAATAGCACTCTGCACAAGTACATTTTGTTTGAGAGGATAATACATATTAATATTAAGAGAATGGACACTGTGCAAGGGGAGTATGCGTCTTATTATTAAGATTTAATGGGACTTCCCAGTACAGTATCCATGACAGGACATTTAGGTTTAGGCAATATTGGTGACAAGGCTATCTACTTGAGGGCAGAGACAGATTCTTGTTCCTCAAAAGGATAATTAGTGCGCTAGGTCTTCCAGCCAACTAGAATGTGTAGTGTCAGATCATTACCAACTATTGCTAGTTGCCTTTTCCACGGCTCCGGCCATTAGCCACAGCAAAGGGGTCAGGAATACACTGAACAATTGTGCTTAGGTAGTTTCAATGCTTGTAAATCAAACCACTTTCAATGTCGTGCTTAACTTATTGGCGGATACTGTGTGGGTAATATAACACATCGTGGGAGTAAAAACGTCTCTGTAGCCTCAATGAGGGAATCACAACGATATAAAAAATGTGCAATAAACAAAAGTGTGTTTGTGAATGTACTTATAAAAACTTGAACTTTTAGGAACTTTCGGCTAGATTACGAGTTTTGCGGTAAGCTGAAAAAGCAGCGTTAACAGGTCCTCACGCTGCTTTTTCACTACCCCTGGTATTAAGAGTCTTCAGGTATAGGTGTACCACACACTTTTTTGGCCTTACCGCAAACCGACTTACGTAAAGTTTGTAAACCCTTTTTTCTATGGGACTTCCATAGCTCTGGTATTATGAGTTTGTCCTGGGAGGCCAAAAAGTGAGCGGTACAGCCTCTACCTCCAAGATTCCTAACGCATTCTAAAGTCATTAGTTATGAGTTTTACACTACAATGCCGTAGCATAAAACTCATAACTAAAGTGCTAAAAAGTACACTAACACCCATAAACTACCTATTAACCCCTAAACCGAGGCCCTCCTGCATCGCAAACACTATAATAAAAATTTTAACCCCTAATCTGCAGCTCCAGACATCGCCGCCACTAGAATAAACATATTAACCCCTAAACCACCGCACTCCCGCCTTGCAAACACTAGCTAAATATTATTAACCCCTAATCTGCCACCCCTAACATCGCCGCCACCTACATTATATTTATTATCCACTAATCTGCCATCCCCAACATCGTTGCCACCTACATTATATTTATTAACCCCTAATCTGATTCCCCCAACATCGCCGCCACCTACCTACATTTATTAACCCCTAATCTGCCATCCCCAACATCGCCGCCATCTACATTATATTTATTAACCCCTAATCTGATGCCCTCAACATCGCCGCCACCTACCTACATTTATTAACCCCTAATCTGCCGTCCCCAACGTCGCCGCCACTATTCTAAATTTATTAACCCCTAAACCTAAATCTAACCCTAATCCTAACACCCCCTAACTTAAATATAATTAAAATAAATCTAAATAAAAATTACTATTATTACCTAAATAATTCCTATTTAAAACTAAATACTTACCTATAAAATAAACCCTAAGCTAGCTACAATATAACTAATAGTTACATTGTAGCTAGCATAGGGTTTATTTTTATTTTACAGGCAAGTTTGTATTTATTTTAACTAGGTAGAATAGTTATTAAATAGTTATTAACTATTTAATAACTACCTAGCTAAAATAAATACAAATTTACCTGTAAAATAAAACCTAGCCTAAGTTACACTAACACCTAACACTACACTACAATTAAATAAATTACGTAAATTAAAAACAATTAAATAAATTACATAAATTAGCTAAATAACAAAAAAACCCCACTAAATTACAGCAAATAAAAATCAAATTACAAGATAATTAAACTAATTACACCTAATCTAATAGCCCTATCAAAATAAAGAAAAGCCCCCCAAAATAAAAAAAAAACCTAGCCTAAACTAAACTATCAATAGCACTTAAAAGGGCCTTTTGCGGGGCATTGCCCCAAAGAAATCAGCTCTTTTACCTGTAAAAAAAAATACAAACAACCCCCCAACAGTAAAACCCACCACCCACACAACCAACCCCCCAAATAAAACCCTAACTAAAAAAACCTAAGCTCCCCATTGTCCTGAAAAGGGCATTTGGATGGGCATTTAGCTCTATTGCAGGCCCAAAGCCCTAACCTAAAAAATAAACCCACCCAATACACCCTTAAAAAATCCTAACACTAACCCCCGAAGATTCACTTACCGGGAGAAGTCTTCATCCAAGCGGCAAGATGTCCTCAACGAAACCGGCAGAAGTGGTCCTTCAGACGGGCAGAAGTGGTCCTCCAGATGGGCAGAAGTCTTCATCCAAACAGCATCTTCTATCTTCATCCTTCCGGCGCGGAGTGGGTCCATCTTCAAGACATCCGACGCAGAGCATCCTCTTCATCCGACGGACTAACGACGAATGAAGGTACCTTTAAATGACATCATCCAAGATGGCGTCACTTAGATTCCGATTGGCTGATAGAACTCTATCAGCCAATTGGAATTAAGGTAGAAAAAATCCTATTGGCTGATTGGATCAGCCAGTAGGATTGAATTTCAATCCTATTGGCTGATCCAATCAGCCAATAGGATTGAGCTTGCATTCCATTGGCTGATTGGAACAGCCAATAGAATGCGAGCTCAATCCTATTGGCTGATTGCATCAGCCAATAGGATTTTTTCTACCTTAATTCCGATTGGCTGATAGAATTCTATCGATGTTGGGGGCAGCAGATTAGGGGTTAATAAATATAATGTAGGTGGCGGCGATGTCGAGAGTGGCAGATTAGGGGTTAATAAGTATAATGCAGGGGTTGGCGATGTCGGGGGCGGCAGATTAGGGGTTAATAAGTGTAAGATTAGGGGTGTTTAGAGTCGGGGTTCATGTTATGGTGTTAGGTGTAAACATTACTTTTATTTCCCCATAGGAATCAATGGGGCTGCGTTACTGAGCTTTACGCTGCTTTTTGGCAGGTGTTAGACTTTTTCTCAGCCGGCTCTCCCCATTGATGTCTATGGGGAAATCGTGCACGAGCACGTACGACCAACTCACCACTGACTTAAGCAGCGCTGGTATTGGAGTGCGGTATGGAGCTCAAGTTTTCTCTACGCTCACTTCTTGCCTGTTAACGCCGGGTTTGTAAAAACCCGTAATACCAGCACTGTATGTAAATGAGCGGTGAAAAAAAACTGCACGTTAGCATCGCACAGCTCGTAATCTGGCCGATTGCTAGTAAAACAAATCGCCAGAGAAAGTCTCAATAATATCATTGCTTCCCTTATGACACGGGTGGTGGTAACAAGGGCAAAGTACATCTGCTGAATTCCCCCAGGGTTTTGTCTGTTGATAAAGCAGACGTAGGTGTGACTAATGTCTGGTCCTGGGCTCCAGTTTAAAAAACACAACAGAAATAGCGCTGTATGGAATGTCGTTGTGTGTTGAAACACAGTGGTGTGTTTAGGAGATATTTTTGTTGTAGGATGCCTCACTAAATCGGTGGATTTTCGAAGTATCAGCATGAGCTCTGGAAAGTGCGATCACACGGGATCGCTGTTCAGACACGCCCCCAATTAACTTTTTTTTTGTATCAGAAGTTAATCACTGCATTGCAGCAGATGTGCATATGAAAATATTGTGCTAGATTACAAGTGGAGTGCTATCCTTAGCACTAGGAGCGTAAACACGTTCTCAAGATTGCGGTGTTTTTTACACTCAAATCCATATTACAAGTGTCCCACTGTTTAAATTACCCCAAATTAATTTGAGTGAACTCCTGTTATTTAAGTTTCCCATATTTTCTTTGGCTTGCGTAGTGCGGTAATATACGCTCGCATTACAAGTTAAAAGTAAATGCGGTTTAGTGGTAGGTTTTGAGTGTTTTGGGTGCTTTTTTTTTAGATTAGGTTTTATTTTGTTTTTTATTCTGGGAATCAAAATAACTAAATACCCTTTTAAGGGCAATGCCCAGCAAAATGCCCTTATCATGGAACTTTTTAGATTAGATTTTTTTAGATACCCTTTTTTTATATTTTGGTGGTGGGGGGTTATTGCTAGAGGGTTGAAGGAGTTTTTTTTCAGTAAAAAGAGCTGGATAACTTTTATTTGTTAATATTATAGTGTATACATAAATATAAGTTTACGTTTAGCTATTAGATAAAGATTAGAAAGGAATATATGTATTTTTATTTACATACCTGTTAGTTTTTAAAAAAATACTTTTTATTGAGGTTTAATTATTGGCATACAGACAATCTCAAACTCAATTACAAAACAATATTTTGTTAGCAAAACGTGTTTTACAAGGATCAAGTTCAAGAATAAAAATAATTTAGCTGCTTTCAGGGTAAATAGAAAATAAAACACTGGAAATAATTATAGTAATACAATGTAAGAAAGGTTTGCCAGTGACATTTTGCACCCTCTCTGCCACTCAGGAGGCCACTTTTGGACCTTAAATATTTTGAGATGGATTTTATCAAGAGAGGGTAACCTAACATAAAGGAGACCACTTATGGGTCTCATAACAGAAACCTCAGATTTTTATAGTAAAATGTGATTTATCCATTCCTTTGTAAATATACGATACAAGATGATACTTCAACAAAATGGTAACTATCTGCATAAGTAAAGCAATAGACATCTCTGTAATTGGCTAAAAGTATCTCAGTAATACTATGAGGTAAACTGTTGACAAACTAGCTAATTATTATTATTATTATCAGGTATTTGTAGAGCGCCAACAGATTCCGCAGCTAAGAACTCATCAGAAATGAAATAACAAACAGCGCAGCTCTGACTCGCGTAAATGGATTAAAACATATCCTAAGCACACACACTTAATCCACTTACAGGATAAAAGGAATGTATCTATAGACCGCAATGTAAAGGCCCCTTTCAGTGCCATTTTTTTCTAACACCCCACTCCCTCTAACTTTAAAGCCCCAAAACTGCCTGGCTATAATAAAAAACTACAATGCCCTTTAATTTTTAGGGCATTTGTCATTTTAGAAAATGAACCAGAGATCTAATCTCTGGTTATTTTTTGGAGTGCTAATTGCTACCGCGAGGTTGTGGTAGCAATAACCAATCACTTGTAATGGCTGGTTAATTATCGCGCTCATGCAAACGGGCAAATTTGCCCGTTTGCGGGAGTGCGATAATTTATTGCTCCACTTGTAATCTAGCCCTTATTCTATTGATATCGAAATCAATATTTAGTGAGATTAGTAATTTAAATTCAATGGACTGTCAGATAAATTGTGAGGAACACTGTAAACTATATATATCATATGTATATCATTTATTTATAAAATTCTTTTGGATAAAAAAAAATCTGACTATTGTAATCTTTTATTAAAGTCCTGAGACAGACTCATGACACAGACCTCCTGCTGTTATAATACGCACCAACAGACCATGAAGCATGTAGAGAGCACAGAAACAGACAAATGGTCCCCACTCAGTATACAGATGACATCCTGATGTGTTATCTAAATAACTCAATATATTTAGCCAAACTGAACACATCAAAAGGCTTAACCCAGGATAGATTTAAAGAATTACAAAGTCTAACTCAATTAAAGGAAGTTATTAAATGAATGGGTTATCTTCCATGAGATAGGAGCTAGATTAGAGGACACCCTGTGGTGACAGTGACAGAGGGGCCGATTTATTAAGGGCCGAATGCCCCTGTTTCCACACAAATCTTCAGGTTTACCGAAAACAGAAGTTAAGAAGCAGTGGTCTTAAGATCGCAGCTCCTTAACTTGTCCGCTGCCTCTAAGGCTACGAACATCAATCTGCCGATCTCATACTATCGGGTTGATTGACAACCCCTGCTAGCGGCCGAATCTGCAGGGGGAGGCATTGCACAAGCAGTTCACCAGAACTGCTTGTGCAATACGCTGTCAGCATTTATCGATGTCTGGCGGACATGATCGTTACAACGGATCATCTCCGCCAGACACTTGATAAATCGGCCCAAGAATGTCTACCTATAATAAATATACTAGCAGGTTCACAGGAAATAGTTTATTTTCACACTAGTTTATATCTAAACAAGAAAATAAGACACTATGCTTCCTGCCACTCTTGAATACGCAATTTTGTCTGGGAAAAAGCTTGTTAACTCATATAAGCATATCAAAATTGTTATTTTAAAGTTGAAATTGTTTATATAACATTCATATAGTTCATATTCACCAGTGCTGTATAAATGTACCTATATATATAAGTCTAGGGTAAACAAGTAAGGTAACCCTCTGATGCCTAACACACTTTACTAAATATGAAATATATGGGCAATAACTGTACCTAGATGTTTGACAAATTGTACTTAGAATAAATTACATGTTTATTACAGGTATTAGATGTACCACTGTATAGAGGTTCTGAAATGACTAACACATACCTATGGGAAATAAATTGTACTCTGACTAATATCATAGATATGTTTTCATGCACTCAGACATTATTAAGCAATGTGCACAAGTAACTGTATCTAGCTATATTAAATAGTCAATAAGACCCAAATATATCTATTATTAATTACAACAGACATCCATTTATACTTACATAATTATGTGTATGAAATAAAAATGACTAGAAAGTGCAACAAAATATACTATCAGATTATGAAATGATACTTTTAAAATCTCCTGATCAACTTATTAATATAATATACTGCTAAAATATGAATTATATTTCCTTAATCACCAAGTATAAACATAGCTCTCAAATAAATCCCTGGAAATATAACTATAAACAGGGAATTGCATGGGGAAATATTGTATATGTGTATTATATTATATAGATATTATCAGATATACAATTATACACCTATCCAACATTAGAATATATATATATATATATATATATATATACATTAACTTCAATTTAATAGGCCATATAACTATTGGCCCAGTGTACTAAAACTATGAGATCACAGGTGTATTTAGATGAACAAATTAAAAAAAAAATATATATATACTTCTGTATATGAGAAATATATGGCTAGATTACGAGTTGTGCGTTAGGGTTAAAAAAACAGCGTTGAGGTCCCAACGCTGCTTTTTAACACCAACTGGCATTATGAATCTTGAAATGACATGCACACCGCTCACTTTTTTGGCAAGACTCGGAAATACCGCAAATCCACTTACATCAATTGCGTATCCTATATTTTCAATGGGACTTGCATAACGCCGGTATTACGAGTCTAACCAAAAGTGAGCGGTAGACCCTCTCCTGTCAAGCCTTGTACCGCATTTTAAAGTCAGTAGTTAAGAGTTTTACACTACAACGCCGTAGCATAAAACTCTTAACTAAAGTGCTAAAAAGTACACTAACACCCATAAACTACCTATTAACCCCTACACCGAGGCCCCCCACATCACAAACACTAAAATAAAATTTTTAACCCCTAATCTGCCGAACCGGACATCGCCACCACTATAATAAATATATTAACCCCTAAACCGCCGCACTCCCGCATCGCAAACACTATTTAAATATTATTAACCCCTAATCTGCCGGCCCTAAAATCGCTGACACCTACCTACATTTATTAACCCCTAATCTGCCGACCCCAATATCGCCGCCACTATATGTATTAACCCCTAAATCTAAGTCTAACCCTAACCCCCTAAGTTAAATATAATTACAATAAATCTAAATATAATTACTATAATTAGCTAAATTATTCCTATTTAAAACTAAATACTTACTGATAAAATAAACCCTAAGCTAGCTACAATATAACTAATAGTTACATTGTAGCTATCTTAGGGTTTATTTTTACTTTACAGGCAACTTTGTATTTATTTTAACTAGGTACAATAGTTATTAAATAGTTATTAACTATTTAATAACTTCCTAGTTAAAATAAAGACAAATTTACCTGTAAAATAAAACCTAAACTAAGTTACAATTACACCTAACACTACACTATAATTAAATAAATTACCTAAACTAAATACAATTAATTACAATTTAAAAAAATT